>NW_012156062.1:982601-985419 GCF_000956105.1 Propithecus coquereli
AAATATCCAATAAGACAGTGTCCACTCCTAGGTTGACTCTACGGTAGCAACTTTATATTCATTTTTTCCTTTTAACATCTGTTTGAAGCAATAGACGAAAGATTTCAAATTCTCCAAGGGCATGTAATTAGCACAGCAGTACACATTATACAATTTTTTAGTTTTTATGTCATAAAAATAAAAATATCCAATAAGACAGTGTCCACTCCTAGGTTGACTCTACGGTAGCAACTTTATATTCATTTTTTCCTTTTAACATCTATTTGAAGCAATAGACGAAAGATTTCAAATTCTCCAAGGGCATGTAATTAGCACAGCAGTACACATTATACAATTTTTTAGTTTGTATTGAATGCAATTTACATTTCTCTAAAACCTATGGTTCTTAGCATATGTTTTTAATAATGTGGAAATGAAGAGAGGAGAGGTAGAGAAGGTAGGAAGTGAGGGAGGGAAGGAAATTAAGTACAATTATTGAAATATTTTAATTACATTGAAACTAAGTTCTATATCTGATGTTTACATATATTTATTTACTTAATTTTTACATCATAAGTAAGTTTTAAAATATATGATGTTGTATTACACATTTAAAAATGGTGTATATATGGTTTTATATCATATGTATTTTTATTCATAACCTGTTGGTATTCATAGGATTATGTTTGTGAGGTTTATTTTTGCTGTCATATGTGGTTATATTTTGGCAATTTTACTGGAGACTTAGCTTGTTTAAAAATTTTCTATTACAAAACAAGATTGTGCTAATATTGTCATGTGCCTCATTGAGCATAGTGTGAAAGTTTCTCAGAATATATCACCAAGGGAAGAACGCTGGCTAGTAGACCATATGCACCTTTACTTTTATGAGACATTACCATATTAACATTAAGTTGTTTTTGAAGATTTGTACTTTCACCAATATACAGACACTTCCTTTGTTCCACATTCTCAGCAACTATCAGTATTATCTGACTTCTACTTTTTCCAATATAAGGCCCCACAGATTCTTTGACATGGACTGATTTCTGCCAGTTGCCACTTCTAACGGACTTTTCATCTCTCCTAAAAGAAAGCATTCTATTTGGAGTTATCCTTACCCTAAGAAGCAAAGTTTAATGTTTCGAAGGTATGAAAGAATTAGATGAAAGGTTTAAAAAAGCTAAAATATGAACATGTATCTTCACTACAGGCGATAATCTAAAGGAAGCCCATTTTACAAATTTAAAAAGGAAGTGAAAGAAATATTCAGCTGTCCAGGGATTATGAGCTGGTGCCTGAAAAGCAGCACCGACTTGCTACCGATTAACGTATAAAGCAGATTGCTATGGATCATCCTCTAGTCCACACTGAATGAATAAGAATAAATTGGGAATTTCAGTTTGAAATTTGTAATTTTGAAAGTCTCCTTTTTTTAACTATGTAAAAATAGGATTAAAGAGAACTTTATGTCTATTCTCAAATGTACGCTGAATTTGAGCTGTCAAATGTAAAGAACAAACCTTTATATTTAAAAGCAAATGAACTAAGCACAATCAGTAGTTTGCATTGTTACTTTGCCATGTTCACTGTTTTTCTAAAAGATCGTGAAACCATAAAAAACACAACTAATAGAGACATATTTCCTAGAAAAGGGGCACCTAATTTAAAGCCTGATTTCCCTTTGTACATGAAGGGCGATTATAGATTCTACAATTTTTTCTGATACATATTAAAATAAGTTATTTTAAATAATTTCTTGCTATTTAAAAGGTCATTTTTTCAAAAAATGATAAAAATATGTCATCTTTATGTTTTTTGTGAGTTGATCACAACAATCAACATGCAAACTAACACTCACATCAAACTGTTTTTTATGAAATACACTTAGATTCTCAAAAAAGTCCACTTTCACACATTGTTAAAATGTAATGATATATAGCCACATATTTTGAACAATTTTTCCCATGAGAAATAACAAATTCTTGAAAAACTATTTCCTTAATACTAGCTTTCTTTCATTTTGATGTTTATAAGAAGTTTCATTGTTCCTTCTAAGGGGTAAAATACTCTATGTACGTCATGCACATAAATTACTGACTTGGATCTTTTTAGATTGCCCCTGGGTATTTCCGAGTAAAGGTGATGAGATCTAATGATATTAATGTAAGGAGTTAAGGTATCAGGCATTTAAAATTTTGAGCCTCCTAAAAGGTATCATTAGAATCCAACTTAAAGGTTAACAGTATTTAAGGTGATCTGCACTTATATTAATAATATAAATAATGTATACATATACATAAGCATATGCATACATACATATATACATATATAATAAATTAGGAATTTCAGAATATTAACTTTATAACATCACAAATTAAGCTATTTAAAAGTAGAGAGTTTTTCTTACAGTTTATCAGGTTCAAGTAAACCCAAGTGACTGCCAAAATAAAACAATATAGCAAAAAAATCCTTCTCAAGGTAAATGACCTATTGACAGTTTTAGAGCAATTACATATGGTGCTCGAAAGCTGTCAATGCTCACTAAAATCTTCACTTTTATCATAAAGGCCACCATTGTATCACCAACTATTGATAGAATTTTTCTGAGGGAATCTTATAAGCTTTTCTCGCACTTGAAATGCCTCAGTTACCGAATGTTACTGACATTTGCTTGTCAGAGGCTGGATATTTCATTTGTGGCTATGAGACATAGAACAAGACGTGACGACTACTTTTCATCCACAGAGCAAAATGCTACGACCAGACAGATCACTACCAAACTATTGCTTGAATCAAATTAGTACAGTGTGTTTTTTTGTGCAGAATATTCAGTTCT
>NW_012156062.1:986374-993813 GCF_000956105.1 Propithecus coquereli
TCTTATGAAGGAGTCTGGCCTAAGGCTATCTAGAACAGATTAACAAAGAGTCCAACATGAGAATTTGTAGATTAATTAATATTACATATATTTTTCAAATCCCAAGGCTTACATAACTAATTCGCATGGCAAAATTTAATTTTTGTTTATGGAAAGTAAAATACTCGTCTACACACAGTCATTCTGACAATGTGAGTTACCAAAGGTCACTTTATCCAGTGTTCCTTCAGCAAAAATAAAACACAATTTTAAAAATATTTTTCTCAATTACTTGTATAATATCAATTATCTGTTAACCTCGGGAAAGGATGAATCATTAACCCTAGTTATATTTATTACTCTCTTTAAGGTTAATTATTTTCTCTTATTTTAACTTCAATTTAAAAACATTTATGGCCCATCATATACTTTGTAGATGGTGTGCTACATTTGGAAGTGTAAAGCTAAGTAAGACAATAACTTTACCTATTAAAAGCTTATAATTAAATGAAGTAATTAGGATCCAAGGATGTATGTTTTATCATTATTTAAAACTACATTGAAATAGCCAAAGGAACTGGAAAGAAATGGAAATCATATGGCTTTCCTAGAGTAAAAATTGTAAAATCAACACATCAGCAGTAAGAACAGTGGTGTTGCTAAGTCACCCTATATGACTACATTCTGATTAAATTTATTAACATAGATAAAAGCAGAACACAAAGATCTAATCAAGGATCATCAAACATGACACCACACACACACACAGACACACACACAAAGGACACTCATTGTGCAAACTTTGTCAGTGCCCAGCCTGTGGCTACTCAAAGGCCACTGTACCCCAGTCCAAGGAACACACGTAACGGTTATGCTGCCCTGAACATGCCCTGTGCCTTACTTATTCATCCATCTTTCCTTCACTGACCCCAAAATGGATACTTCACTGTCCCTACAGCTTTGCCTTTCCCAAAATATCATATAGTTGGAATCGTGTGAAATCTGGCATTTTCAGATTGCATTATTTCACTTAGCAATGATCATTTAAGATTCCTCTGTGTCTTTTTTTTTAACCTTGTTCATTTCATCCCCAAATAATATTCCTTTGTGTGATTATCACAGTTTCCTTATCCATTCACTTACCGAGGTGCATCTTTTTACTTTCAGTTTTTGGCAATAATGAATAAAACCACGGTAAACATTTTTTCTCAGGTTTTTGTGTGGGCATAGGTTTCAAATTACTTGAGTAAATTCCAAGGAGTGGGTTTGCTAGACCATATGGTAAGACTATGTTTAGCTTTGAAAGAGACTGCCACAGCATGCTCCAGAGTAGTTATACATATTGCATCCCTGCCAGTAATGAGTGAGGGATCCTTTGCTTAACATCCTCATCAGAATCTGGTATTTGTCAGTTTGGGATTTGAGCCATTCTAAGTAGTGTATAGTGGTAGCATGCTGTTTTAATTTCCAATTCCCTAATGACATGTGATGCTAAGCATCTTTTCATATGGTCGTATGCTGCTTTTATGTCTTATTTGGTGAGATATCTGTTTAGATTTTCTGCCTATTTTTAATTGAGTTGATTATTTTCTTATTGTTGAGTTTTAAGTGTTCTTTGTATATTTTGAACAGTCTTTTTTCATATATGTCTTTGCAAATATTTATTCCCAGTGTGTGGCTTGTGCTATTATTCTTATAACAGTGTCTTTCACAGAGCAGAATTTCTAATTTAAACAAAGTTCAACTTCTTAATTTTTCTTTCACTGTGTATGCTTTTGATATTTATCTAAAGTCATTACCAAAACCAAAGTCACCTAGATTTTCTTCTATGCTATCTCCTCAAAGGTTCATAGTTTTCCATTTTAAACTTAGGACTATGATCTATTTTTATTTAATTTTTATAAAAGGTGTAACATCTCTGTCTAAATTTATTTTTTCCTTATGTAGATGTCTGGTAATTCCATCACTATTTGTTGAAAAGATTGTTATTTCTCTGTTGAATCACCTTTGCTCCTTTGTCAAAGATCAGTGGACTATATTTGTGTGGGTCTATTTCTGAGCTTTCTATTTTGTTTCATTCATCTACTTTTCTATTCTTTTGCCGATATCACGCTGTCTTGATGACTGTAGCTTTATACCAGGTCTTGAAGTAGTGTAGTTTCAGCCCTCCAACTTTGTTCTTCCTCAGTACTGTGTTGCCTATGCTAGTTTTTTGCCTGTCCAAATAAACTTTAATATCAGTTTGTCAATATGCACAAAATATCTAGCTGGGATTTTAATTGGTATTTCATTTAATATATATATTAAAAAATAGATTGAGAGAGATGACATTTAGCAATGCTGAATTTTCTCACCATGAATATAAAATATGTTTTCAATTATTTAGCTCTTATTGATTTTTACCAAAGGTTTATTGTTTTCATCATACAGATCTTGTACATATTTTGTTATATTACTAAGTATTTCAATTTTTTGGTGCCAATTGATATTTTGTTTTTAATTTCAAATTCCAAATGTTGATTGCAGGTATATAAGAAAATAGTTGAATTTTGTATATTAACATTATACACTGCAACTTTACTTTAATCACTAGTTTCCATAGTTTTTATCATTGATTGTTTAAGATTTTCTACATAAACAATATTGTCACCTGTGAAAAAAGTTATATTTCATCCTTACCAATCGGTGTACGTTTTATTTCCTTTTATCTTCTTGTTGCATAAGCTAGGACTTCTGGTATAATGTTCAACAAAATCAACGAGAAAGGACATCCTTGAAACTGAAAAAAAATCCCAATTCTTATCACTATGATGTTAGCTGTATGTGTTTGTATGTGTTCTTTTTCAAATTCAAGAAATTTTCCTCTATTTCTATCATAGTCGCTGAGAGTTTTTGTTTGTTTTATCATGAATAGGTGTTGGATTTTATCAAATACTTTTTTGCATCCATTGATACGATAAGATGATTTTTCTACTTTAGTGTATAAATGTGACAGATGATATTAATTATTTTCATGTGTTGAACTTGCCTTGCATGTCTGGCATAAATATATCCCACTTGGTTGTGATATATACTAATGTTACATTCGATTTGCTAACATTTTTGATTCTATATTCACAAGAGATATTATTCTATAGATTTCCTTTCTTGTAATGTCTTTACCTACTTTTACTATCAGGGTAATTCTGGTTTCATAGAATGTGTTAAAAAGTGTTCCTTTTACTACTGTTATTTGGAAGAAATTGTAGAGAAAAGATGGTGTTACTGATTTCAACTATTTCTTCAGTGATTTTCTGTCTGGTGGATCTGACGATTACTGATAGAGATGTTTAAAAAACTTTTAATTAAATCAATTTAAAAACATTTAAATGTAAATTAAACTCTAAAAATAAATTAAACTTAAATTAAAAATTTTTACTTGTTGCCCCAGTGTTTGCAATATAGATTTATAACTAATGCAAGACTGCGTACAATGAACATTGTACTGCTTCATGGCCAGTGCAGACATCATACAACAGAGTGTTCCTAATTCCTCCCTCCCATGCCTTATAAAATTGTTCACTCATCCATAACCTATAATCACCCAATATATCATTGCTGTTGTTATTTTGAAAAACAAAACAAAACAAAACAAAACTTATCTGTTAGACCTGTGAAGAACAAGAAAATAAAAAGATTTTATTTTAGCTTCATTTATTTGTCCTCTAAGGCTCATGCTCGTTTTCTTTATGTAGATCTGAGACTATTATCTTTATTGTTTCTTTCTCTCTGAATAATTTTTTTTTTTAACATTTCTTGCTAGACAGGTCCAATAGTTAAAAATTCAATCAGTTTTTTTAATTTGTCTGAGGATGTCTTTATTTCTTCTTCACTTTGAAGGATAAATTTGCTGGATATGCAATTAGCAATTTTAATTTTCTTTTTCTTTTTCTTTTTCTTTCAGCACTTTAAATATTTCACTCCACTCTATTCATGCTTGCATGATTTCTCATGAGAAATTTGATGTAATTCTTATCCTTGTTTTCATATAGGTAAGATTTTTTCTTCTTTTCAGCAATATTGTGGTAATAATTGCTTGAGTAAGAGTATATTCTGAGGTAGGCTCAAACTAAGTTTAGGTCTATGGTTATTTAAGTATATCTAATTTAGTTCAATGTAAGAAGTTAGGAAGAAAAAGGGGATTTCTTGAGATGGAATAAAGGAAGTGGAAGAATTTTACTGTTGGTGACTGCAGTGGACTGAATTGTGTCCTCCCCAAATTCTATGTTGAAGCCTTAACCTCCAATGTGCCTGTTTGGAGACAGGAGCCATAAAACAGCAGTTAGGGTTAAATGAGATCCTAAGGCTGGGGCCCTGATCGGATAAGATTAGTGTCTTTGTTAGAAGAGAAAGAAAGAGGCTTAAGAGAGGCTCAGGCTATCTTGCAAGCTCCTGTGCTGGGAGGAAGCTCCTGTGCCTGGGCAACGTGCTCTCTCATGCTCTCTCTCTCCCTCCCTTTCTTCTCCCCCTTTCTCTCTCTATCTCCTCCCCCTTTCTCTCTCTTTGCTGTGCACACCCGAAGGCAATGTGTGAACATAACCAGAAGGCAGCCATCTCCAAGCCAGGAAGACAGCCCTCATCAGAAATAGAACCCTGCCAAACCTTGCAGTGGGACTTCCGGTTTCCGGGACCACGAGAAATGAATTTCACCCAGTCTGCAGCATTTTGATAGGGCAGCCTTAGCTGACTTGATACAGTAACAATTCCTCAATATATACATATAAACCAAACATGGATACCAACTAAAATAGTCATGGCTTCTTAGACTCTGCTTAGTTGAACATTGCAGCTATTTCTGGGCATCACGTGTTAATATTTTTATCCTCTTAACTAGTTTCTTCTAGACAAAAAATTAAAATATCATTCAAAATTTGTACTCCACACTCTGCTAATTTGTTGAGTATTATTTCACATACTATTTGTATAATGGTGTATGATATGCCTCTTGACATCAGAATAATGTGTTGTAGAATAAATATCATAGGATTATAAATCAAAATCTCTAGTTTTTAGCCCTAGATATACCATTATTAATTGTGTTAGCTTAGACAAACTTTTTTAAAATTCTACTTTTTAAGTATACACACACACACACACACACACACACACACACATATATATAATTGTTTAACATCAATAGATTGGCTTTGATATATCAGATCACTTCCAAATCTAAAATTATATAATTATGCATGTCTCCATGAACATTTCTAATTAGGAAATCATCATTATAATTTTGCCGATATAACATTCTGTTCTATTTTTTCAGCTTCCACAGTCGAGGTTTAGTTATATTTCAACTTCATACAGACATTTCACAGCATATGGCAATCCCAACAGCTGAATGTCACTATTAAGTAACATTTAAATCATAGAATGAATTTAATATATCCTCTGTATAAAATACCATTAAAACTTTCGGTGTGTGGTCCTGCCTCTGACGCTGACCTAATCCCTAGCCTGACTACATGAACTGCTTGCGAAGAAGCCAGCTCATGCTTAAAAAGTTACATCTGATCTTTCAGGCCTAACCACAGACAAGGGCGGCTGTCCCTGGCCGGGCTGGGGGGGAGCGGCCCCACGCGGAGGCGGGTGTGCAGCCAGCCAGCCGCTGTCCCTGAAGGGCATCCAGGCAAGGACTCGGGCCGCTCCGGCAGGTCATGGTGTCCGTGTATGTACATTCCTAGCCCACTGGTCTTCATTCCTGGGTCTCTGTATCTGAGTTTTTGGCAGAAATCTTTTTTGGGCTTCTCAGTTGAGACATCCTTATAAGGAAGGAGGGAGGAGGGGGAAAGGGGAAAACTTGAAGATGCTTTTCCCTACTCTGACTTTCCACTCCTGGTGTGACCCAGTACTTTCCCATCCTTCCGCTCCATCCCCGCCCCACCCACCAAGGGCCGTAGGGCCTTTTGTTCAGGGCTCCTGCAGCAGTTAGGTGACCCGTATGTCCCTGTTAATCCCCCTAACCCTCCACTGCTGCACTTTTCCATGGGGGGGAAATGCAACAGAGAGAGTTGGCGCCTCCCCTGGCCTTACAAAGTGGTTATGTCATCTCAGTAAGTGATTAAAGGTTGAATTCTTTTACTTTTTGCATGTTGCTTTAATTGGCTACTTTGACACCTGACAGCTCTTGCATTTTCCTGCTTTCTCTCTCTCCCCTCCCACAGCTCAGCTGAGCTCCTGACAGCCTGGCAAGATGGGACGAGTTCATGGTGTATCCATCCTGCATTTCCTGTTTAGGAAAGTGTGAATTAGAAAGCTCTAATTATCCGTAGAATGATCTGTTATTTTGTTTTGTTTTGTTATCTCACAGATTGAACATACTTTTTATTTGTTACTTTCGAAGGTTGGAGCACTATTGAAATAGTGGGAAAGGGATAGAAGCATGATCAAAGTCTCCTCTTTATTTTGCTCTAACAACATGAAACACATATACCTTTAAGAGGAAGAAAGGTCTTGGGAACACATGTAATAAATCTATATTGATTGAAAACCAGTCAAGGAAACAAACGTTTCAAGTGGTGATGTGATTTCATATACTGTATTTTCATAGCACAAAAATTACCAAAATTTAAACTTATTAATATAACTACAAAACAAATACCACAAACCTTCTTCTTCTATCCCAAATAGATGGTCATTTTCTTAGCTGAAACATTTCCAGTGGATTCAATGGCTCATAAGATTGGCATTGGTAAACATTTTTCTTATATTCAAATAATATTTACCTTTATGTAACATCTACCTTTCAAATTTTATGTCTTATGCCTCTGAATTTTGAAAAGTAAATCTCTGTGTAATCATTAGGAAAATTCACAAATTCCATGCGCTCTTGTGTTTTTTTCTAAGTTAAACACATCTAAAATTTCAGTCCTTTAAAGGATCTGAACCGGTGCTATAGATTTTGGCATACAGCTAACATTGCGGGCCCATACTGAAGCTAGAATTACCTATAGAACACGTAGTATCTGTTGCAGTAATAATTCATTAGAGTAAGTATATTTAGTAATATCATTTTCAATCATTTGTAATGTTTTATGTTAGACTGCAGCTTTTCTGATGAAGTATATAAATGAATACTGAGAGAATTTCTTTGGTCTGTATCCTTGGCTGTGGTAGAGTTAGTTTCATTCTATTTTTCAATAAGAAATTTTTTTAAATTATAAATGTCTGATACATATCAAGAATACATGTAATCTATATGTAGGTTTTGAAAAAGATAAAGATATGAACACTTATAAAGTCTCTGTCTAATCATGGAAATAGAAAGTTCTAAATTTATAAAACCGTATATGTATTTATTTCAATTGCATACTGATTTTAAATATCAACTCCCTGCCTCCTGCCCCAGATAACCAGTATCTTGAAATTGTAAAAATTTATCCCTCATATCTCTTTAGACTTTTGTCATTTACTTACAT
>NW_012156062.1:995763-996756 GCF_000956105.1 Propithecus coquereli
AAGCATGTATTTAAGAACTATGCTTTTGGCAGAGGACTAATAGCCAGAATATACAAGTAACTCAAACAAGTCAATAGCAAAAAGATAAATAACCCACTTAAAATTGGAAAAAAAAGAGCTGAATAGTTATTTCTCAAAGAACACATACAAATGGCCAATAACTATATCAAAAGAATACTTAACGCCTCTAATTATCAGGAAATACAAATTAAATCCACAATGAAATATCATCTCACCCAAACTAAAATGGCTATTATCAAAAAGACAAAAAATAACAAATGAGGATGAGGATGTAGAGAAAGGAAAACGCTCATACACTGTTGGTGGGAATGTAAATTAGCACTGCTGCTCTAGAAAACACTATGGAAGTACCACAGAAAACTAAAAATAGAACTCTGATATGATACAGCAGCCCCACTGCTGTGTATATATTGAAGAGATAGCTTCAGTTCCATGTTCGTTGCAGCCGTATTCTCAATAGCTAAGATATAGAGTCAACCTAAGTGTCCGTCAACAGATGAATGGATAAAGAAAATGTGGTGTCTATTTACAATGGAATATTATTCAGCCATAAAAAGAACATAATCCTGTCATTTCCAGCAACATGTGTGGAACTAGAGGACTTTATGTTAAGTGAAATAAGCCAGGCACAGAAAGACAAATAGCACATGTTCTCACTTTTCTGTGGAAGCTAAAAAAATTGATCTCATGGAGATAGTGAATACTGTAGTTGTTACCAGAGGATGAAATGGGTAGCACAGAGAGGGCAGGGATGAAGAGAAGTTGGTTAATGGATACAAAAGTGTGGTTAGATAGAAGGAATAAGATCTAGTGTTTGGTAGCACAAGAGGATAACTATTGTTAACAGTAATTTATTGTATTTTTCAAAATAGCTAGAAAGAAGATTTGGAATGCTCCCAACACAAAGAAGTGATATTAATAAATATTTGAGGTGATGGATATCCCGATTACCCAGATTTGATCATTAAACCA
>NW_012156062.1:1003836-1004461 GCF_000956105.1 Propithecus coquereli
GAGTGAGGTTTTATATTAATCTTTCTAGAGGTTGGGATGTGTTTAAAGTTTCTTGTAATAATAATAGGCATCAGAGGTTTCAAATTGCTCTGGTGAGCTTAGGGAGGCATCATATGATTTTCCCAAAAAAATTTGTCTATTAGTGGGCCTGGGTTTTGGAGGTGTGCCCTTCAGAAATATTTTTGTCCCTCTTTTAGAAGAAGACTTTTTTTTTTGCTTCCTTCCTGACCACTAGACTCTTCCTGGGCTATGGCATTTCCAGTCTCTTTCTTCAAAGCCCTTTTCTTTGTCGACTAGGACTTTCGTTTATTTCTATTTTTCTTCGCTGAGACAAGACGTCTAGAACCAGCTGGTTTGGTGTGAAGGTTCATTCTTCTATTTGGGTAAGGTTCTTACATTGCACTCTGGTGAAGTCCTTTCCCCTGGAAATCAGACCTCCCTTAGGGTGAAGAGTCTGGGTGGGTTTCACAAGGCTACTTTTTCACTTTTCTTGGCAATTGCACCTGGGGAGCTTCCTCTGATCTTCTCTCTGAGAACCTGGTGAGATACATGGAGGAAAATCCTGAAAACAGTTGGGGAACCCCTAGGAATACAGATCTCAGGAGCTTTTCAGTCTTATGCTAGT
>NW_012156062.1:1005342-1005652 GCF_000956105.1 Propithecus coquereli
TGAAATATATAGGTAGCTCAAATATAGATTCAGCTGTGAAAAATACTATATATAGCTGCAATACACATTTTGAATATAAAGAGTTTTATACGTATTCTTATATGTATATGTATATGAATCAATAATCTCTCTCACACACAAATTCATGAAAATAAATATTTTGTTGATTCACAGTTTATATTATTTTGTTATTAATGCTCTGATCATTTTTTTGATCTTTTTTTAGAAATGTTTTATATTATTTGAGTATTTTCCCTAAATTATTTTATATGTAAGCTTTATTTTTGTTTTCTTTTGTGTTTCATTATTC
>NW_012156062.1:1005759-1006150 GCF_000956105.1 Propithecus coquereli
TATGCTAGTCTGTATGCAGCTTCCAGCAATTAGTCAAATATACTGTATAAATATTCTTGTCAATTATGACATATGGCGGATTCTTCCACATAAGCGGATCTCAGCTTTGAGTGTCTGGATGCATTCGACTCTCCAGTTACTGGGTCGATTTGCCCTACTATCTTAGTCTCTGTTGCAGCCCGTAAGCTTTGTTGGTATTTAGTTTGTCAGGTGGCCACTACTGATATCAAGAGGAATTTAGAAAGTCGGCCTATTTCTTGTTATAAGGATGGAGTAACAATTTCTAAGCACTCTAAAAGTCAGAGCTGAAATTGCAGGTAGCATGCCCTGTTTTTCTTTATCCAAATATGTCTTGAATTTATGTATTTATCTTTATATTTACAACTACTAT
>NW_012156062.1:1007424-1007923 GCF_000956105.1 Propithecus coquereli
TCTTAGTCATAAATTCTTTGCCAAGGCTGAGATCTAGAAGAATTTTTCCTACATTTTCTTCTGGAATTCTTATGGCTTCATGCCTTATACTTAAGCGTTTTATCCATCTTGAATTAATTTTTGTGAGCTCAACGTCACTAATCATTAGAGAAATGCAAATTAAAAGCACAATGAGGTAACATCTTATCCCTGTTAGAATAGCTTTTATTAAAAAGCTCAAAAACAATTAGATGTTGGCATGGATGCAGAGAAAAAGGAACACTTATGCACTGTTGGTGGGACTGCAAATTGGTATAACCTGTATGGAAAACAGTATGGAGATTTCTCAAAAAACTAAAAGTAGACCTACCGTCCGGTCTAGCAATTCCATTACTGGATATCTACACCAAAGGAAAAGAAGTCATTTTTCTCAAAAAGACATTTGCACTTGAATTTTTATTGTGCCTTAATTTACAATTGTAAAGATGTGGAATTAACCTTAGTGCCCATCAATTCATGA
>NW_012156062.1:1020673-1022170 GCF_000956105.1 Propithecus coquereli
ACGGTTGAATCTAGCTAACTAACAAAAGCATTACCTCACATAGTTACCACGTTCATGGTGAGAGCCTTGGAATCCACATTTACATTTTTCAATAATGAAATATATGTAGATAAATTAATAAGTTTAAAATGAAACAATATCATTTACTAGCATATTATGTAGAAACCTGGGGTCTACGAAAATATCGAATAGAATTCTAGTTTAAATTGTTACACTTTCATTCCATTCCAAATTTTTAAATTGTATGAATTTCTTGGCTATTTAAATATAGGCATCTTTGTTTATGTTCTTCATTGATATCAAGTCCCTAGGACAGTTGGCACATTTTTGAATGCAAATTGCAGAAAGTATAGGAAAAAAACAATAGCTTCTATACATTATCTGTTTTCTATATGGCAGGCAATTTAACAAGCAATAAATAAGTATTATTATAGTCAATGTATTCACCTAAGGCTTTAAATGTATTAATACAAACTTGAAAACTTCATAGCACCCCCTTCCTGGATTCATAGTCACTTGTATTTTAAAATTGATACAACTAAGTGAAAAACACATAAAATAAATTTTTAAAAATTTCGAAGACTAATTTGTGCCAAATAGTTTAAAAAGAGGAATAAAATAGTATAAATGATGCAGTGCTTACTGTTGAATATATAAACAGCATTGATATGAAGAAAAAATATTATTGTCTTTTCTGCTGTTCAACAATATTTTCATGGGATATAACATAGTGCAATGAGATAAGAAAAATAAATTTTAAGTCTATATTCTGTGAGTTTATATTTATAAAATATTTAAAAGAGTGCCTAGCATGTAGGAAGTACCACAAGAGATTTCAAGCAGCATCATTATTGGTGATAAGATTCACTATCTGGAAAATCTCAGAGTCAATTGAAATATAGTGCTATATCATGAGAAGCTTAGTAGGGTGTCTGATTAGATGATAAATGTCAATAACTTCTTACATAAACATACAAGCAGAAGACACAAACAACTCTGCCCTCATGCCATTTCCATCCTAATGTGTGCGCATGTGGGGAGTACGAACAGAAATATAATAACTGAGTGTGTCACACTGTACGTTCCAAAGACAGCTCCACAGCATCTCTCGCGTGCTATTCTGTAATGTGACCTGATCTCCAGTGAAGAAGTGGGGACTGTGACATCTGTGCTTGAATGTGGGAGAATTATAAGGCATTTGTAATCAGAAAGAAGTGACGCTGTATGAATTCCAAGGCTAGGCCTCAAAGGCGAAGAAACCATTTCTTTGCAGGAACACTCACCCTGAAGCCCCGAGTGCCACGTGAGAAATCCAATCGCCTTAAGTCCTCCATACTGTAAGAAGGATAAACCAGGCTGGCTGACAAGGACCATGGAGACACTTCAAGACTTTATGAAGAGAGAAATTCCAGGCCAGCCTCCAGCTGCTGCACATGAGAGACTCACACAGCTTTTCCTGAACTTCTTCTTTTTTTTTTTTTTTTGAGACAGAGTCTC
>NW_012156062.1:1022220-1023956 GCF_000956105.1 Propithecus coquereli
TTAATCTTTCTAGAGGTTGGGATGTGTTTAAAGTTTCTTGTAATAATAATAGGCATCAGAGGTTTCAAATTGCTCTGGTGGGCTTAGGGAGGCATCATATGATTTTCCCAAAAAATTTTGTCTATTAGTGGGCCTGGGTTTTGGAGGTGTGCCCTTCAGAAATATTTTTGTCCCTCTTTTAGAAGAAGATGTTTTTTTTGCTTCCTTCCTGACCACTAGACTCTTCCTGGGCTATGGCATTTCCAGTCTCTTTCTTCAAAGCCCTTTTCTTTGTCGACTACGACTTTCGTTTATTTCTATTTTTCTTCGCTGAGACAAGACGTCTAGAGCCAGCTGGTTTGGTGTGAAGGTTCATTCTTCTATTTGGGTAAGGTTTTTACATTGCACTCTGGTGAAGTCCTTTCCCCTGAAAATCAGACCTCCCTTAGGGTGAAGAGTCTGGGTAGGTTTCACAAGGCTACTTTTTCACTTGTCTTGGCAATTGCACCTGGGGAGCTTCCTCTGATTTTCTCTTTGAGAACCTGGTGAGATACATGGAGGAAAATCCTGAAAACAGTTGGGGAACCCCTAGGAATACAGATCTCAGGAGCTTTTCAGTCTTATGCTAGTCTGTATGCAGCTTCCAGCAATTAGTCAAATATACTGTATAAATATTCTTGTCAATTATGACATATGGCGGATTCTTCCACATAAGCAGATCTCAGCTTTGAGCGTCTGGATGCATTCGACTCTCCAGTTACTGGATCGATTTGCCTTGCTAACTTAGTCTCTGATGCAAGCCCGTAAGCTTTGTTGGTATTTAGTTTGTCAGGTGGCCACTACTGATATCAAGAGGAATTTAGAAAGTCGGCCTATTTCTTGTTATAGGGATGTTATAACAATTTCTAAGCACTCTAGAAGTCAGAGCTGAAATTGCAGGTAGCATGCCCTGTTTTTCTTTATCCAAATATGTCTTGAATTTATGTATTTATCTTTATATTTACAACTACTATCCCGTGTCGAACAAACATTATCTTTCACCGAGACACAGCGCATCCTCCACTGGTAACTTCACCCTCCGCATTCTGTTCTCCATATAACAAGTACGTCGATATTTTAAATCGTGTGATTTCCCTGTTGGCACTCCCCAGCGGTTTCTCATTGAATTCAGGGTAAGATTGCAAATCTCTCACATTAACAGTCCTGCGTGGTCCCTGCATAGTCGTCTGATGGCATCTACCACCCATCACCCTTCATGCACAGCCCAATTTTTAAACCTTTGTTCTTACTCCTTTTTACATGATGTTTTATTCTTTCCCTACAGGTCTCAGCTGAAAAACAATTTCTTAAACAGGGCTTCCTATTTGAACAAAGAACCCCTGTATCCTAGAAATCAAATACTTTATAACCTGTATCACTATTACTTGTTTGCTTTTTATTTATCATTTAATCTTTCTCTAAAAGAGTAGTGCATTGAAGGAAAAAGATCTTTCTAGCGTGAACATTATCATATTCTTAAACTTAAAACAACAGCAGAGTGGGTTTTGCATACATAATTATATAATCGATGAATCAATCCTCCTAACATTTAAAAAAATTATATATTTCAATTTCTTCCCACGGATACATTGAGTTTCATCCACTGAATTTTCTTTCCTTGAAAACAAAACTCTTTCCTGCCATTTCATTTCCTGTGTGCCTACTAGATCCTGTTACCACCACGACATTTCATCCTTTTTAACCAGACTGGATTGTTT
>NW_012156062.1:1024006-1024283 GCF_000956105.1 Propithecus coquereli
ACCTTGCTCATGGATTGGTAGAATCAATATCATTAAAATGTCCGTACTACCTAAAGTGATCTACAGAATTAATGAAATTCCTATCAAAATCCCATCATCATTCTTTATAGATCTGGAAATAATAATTCTATGCTTTGTATGGAACCAGAAAAGACCTTGGATAGCCAAAGCAATCTTAAGTGAAAAGAACAAACTGGAAGGTATCAGTCTACCAGACTTCAAGGTGTACTACCAGGCTATAGTAACTAAAACAGCATGGTACTGGCACAAGAACAGA
>NW_012156062.1:1024475-1024817 GCF_000956105.1 Propithecus coquereli
CCCGCAACTAAAGGACATGGGGAGCATTGTAGGGGGCAAGGGCATGCCTTTAACCCTCGCTTGGGTGAGGCAAAGACATAAAGTGTAACCTTAATGTGTGTACTCTCATAATACCCTGAAATAAAAGCAAACACAAAAACAAAAAATGAATTTACAGTTCTAGTAAACAAAATAGGCATTCAGGCAAAATGTATTCCTATATGTATACATATACATGCCTATAGACACCCACCTATAAATAGAATTTTAAACCCGCAACTAAAGGACATGGGGAGCATTGTAGGGGGCAAGGGCATGCCTTTAACCCTCGCTTGGGTGAGGCAAAGACATAAAGTGTAACCT
>NW_012156062.1:1024867-1025132 GCF_000956105.1 Propithecus coquereli
TCAAAAAAATCAACAAGAAAAAATCAAACAATCCCATCAACAAATGAGCAAAGGAAATGAACAGAAACTTCTCAAAAGAAGACAGACTAATGGCCAGCAAACATATAAAAAAAAGCTCAACATCTCTAATCATTAGAGAAATGCAAACCAAAACCACAATGAGATATCGCCTAACACTAGTGAGATTGGCCTTTATCAAAAAATCGCAAAACAACAAATGCTGGCAAGGATGCGGAGAGACAGGAACACTCTTACACTGCTGGTG
>NW_012156062.1:1027597-1027873 GCF_000956105.1 Propithecus coquereli
AAATTTTGCATAATTTATAAATATCTGATTTACTTTCTTATGCTTTGTGTTTATTTCAGCTTTCTACCGCTCTGCGATACGCTCTATCACGTCACAGATCACTCCATCCGCAGCACCTCGCGCAGCGGCCAGGTAGGCAGGTGCTCTGCAAGTATTTACTGAATAAATGGAGACATCAGGAGCGACACCTGGTTATTTATTTTATAATGCATCTAGTCTTATATTCTGAAATCTCTTTTTAAGTTCTGCATGTTATTGTTTCTATAAACTTTTGTA
>NW_012156062.1:1028955-1029965 GCF_000956105.1 Propithecus coquereli
GATGAATCAATCCTCCTAACATTTAAAAAAATTATATATTTCAATTTCTTCCCACGGATACATTGAGTTTCATCCACTGAATTTTCTTTCCTTGAAAACAAAACTCTTTCCTGCCATTTCATTTCCTGTGTGCCTACTAGATCCTGTTACCACCACGACATTTCATCCTTTTTAACCAGACTGGATCGTTTTACTGTCTTATATTTTAAGGTCCAAGAATTGTTTCTTTCTCATATGAAACTCCTGACGTGGCATCTTGGGGTCCCCATGTAGCTCCACATTCATCTGGGATTCAACCCTTTCCACCTTCTCTTCTTACTCTTCCAACACAGGGTCCCACGTTGCCGTCCGAGATTTTGCTTCAGATCCTAACATCCCATCCAGATGGGAGGAAGAAGATAAAGGAGAGAAATTTCTGTTTCTCTTCCTTTGGCTGGAAGTTGGTCAGGGAGCCACTGCTAATGTTGAAAAAAATGGAGAAAGTCAGTCTTTATTCTGAGTGCTCATGTACCCATCTAAAATCTAAGAGTCCTACTCCAAGGAGATGGAAATGTATCTGCAAAATATCAAGCAGTCCTGCCGTGCTATGTAAAATGCATTCCTCCTATTATTCTCTATTGTGGTATTATATTTTATTATCAAAAATTTTGCATAATTTATAAATATCTGATTTACTTTCTTATGCTTTGTGTTTATTTCAGCTTTCTACCGCTCTGCGATACGCTCTGTCACGTCACAGATCACTCCATCCGCAGCACCTCGCGCAGCGGCCAGTTAGGCAGGCGCTCTGCAAGTATTTACTGAATAAATGGAGACATCAGGAGCGACACCTGGTTATTTATTTTATAATGCATCTAGTCTTATATTCTGAAACCTCTTTTTAAGTTCTGCATGTTATTGTTTCTATAAACTTTTGTATTTTTATAATAAAGATTCTAAAATTGTTACAGTATCTTATAAGGAAAAAACTATATTTTTCTGAAAAGTATTATTTTATGTACTATAATTGC
>NW_012156062.1:1043485-1045250 GCF_000956105.1 Propithecus coquereli
CCGGTTAAATGTATTGTAATGGGTGATCGAAAAAGTAAGCTAAAATTGTGTGTGTGTGCATGTGTGTGTGTATATGTGTGTGTGTATTATGCTTTCCGGAAAGTATCCAGCCACTGTTAATATAACGAGAATGGTTACGTGGCTGGGTACTTTCTGGACAGCCTTCATATATTGATTATGTTAACATGATGAGCATATCTAAATATTTATTGAGATAGTAATAAAAAGCCTAAACAGTTTAGTCAATCTATTATTAAAATAAATACATTATACAAAGCCACATTATGATATAAGAACAAATAATAATAAACAATATGTATGTTAGGACAAAAAAATAAGGAAAAACAAACAGCCAAGTATTATAAGACACAGAATATTGCTCTAGATGTGAAATACAAACTTTTAAAAGATTATTTATGTGAAATATATTGAAAATTCTTTGTAATTTAAATGCTAAACAGGATTCAAAATTCCTATGATCACCAATATTTGTGAAAATTGTAATACAGTCTGTTTAATGACATAAAAGTGTTAAAATATTTTTCTACGATTTCAACATGTTTACATCTAAACTAAGGTAACACTACAATCAGTTTATGAACGTATCTTTAAAAAATTAAGTGTCTAAGTCATCTCAAATATATGTATATTTTTTAATATGTGTGTGTGTGCGCACATACATATTCTAGAGCACTCTTGCTGAGTCCCTTTGATCTCATATCAAGATTATGAATAATTTTGTCATAATATGGTTAAATGAAGTTTTGTTATTTTTACTTGTGTATGTAATAGTTTGAGTTTCATAGATAATATTCTCCTCTATATTTCTATTTTGTGAAGCAATAATAACTATGCTTTGAACTGTGTATAAATTTAATCACATTTCATTGTCAGATAAACCAAGGGTGTCCATTTCTTCAGATTGCAAAGATGGAACAGTGAATTGGCTTCCATCAAATGCGTGTAGCACTCCTTGACTTTAATGACAGTGATCTTGAAGAATGTCTTACGTTACACTTTTAGTTTTTTCTATTTGCCTTTGTATAGTATACTAGTGAAGTATATTAGTCAGAATTCTCTAGAGAAACAGAAAAATAGGAGATACACAGATGGATAGACAGATAGATCATAGAGATTTTATATCCAAATTTATATCTGTGTCTTTATCTATATGTCTAATTATATCAATGGATAGATATCTAGATAATAAAGTGATTTTTTTCTTCCTTGTTATTGATATATAATATTTTATATTTTATGGGGTACATGTGTTTGTTACATGCACAGAATATACAGTGATAAAGTCAGGATATCTGGGATATCCTTTACCTTGAGTATTTATCATTTTTATGTGTTGTTAATATTTCAAGTCCTCTCTTCTAGTTACTTTGAAATATATATAATAATGTGATATTATATTTTGTCTCAAAAGAAGACATACATATGCCAAACAGGTATATGAAAAAATTCTCAGAATCATTAATTATCATGCAAATGTACATCAAAACTACTATAAGAATGGCTAGTATTAAATGGACAAAAAATAGCAGATGCTGGCAAGGATGCAAGGAAAAGGAACTCTTATATATCTTTAATGAGAATGTAAATTAGTGCAACTACTATGGAAAACAGTATGGAGGTTTCTCAAAAAACTAAAAAATATAACTACCGTACAATCCAGCGATCGCACTACTAAGCATCTATCTAAAGGATATCTATTCATGTTCTTTACCCATTTTTTAATGGCATTATTTGTTTTTTTACT
>NW_012156062.1:1045300-1046941 GCF_000956105.1 Propithecus coquereli
GATGAGTTGAAAGCTGTAGTAGAAGCAAATCCATCTCAACCTATCATGAATTAGCAGCAAGGTTTGGCATTACTATTCCACAATATTGGACCATTTGAAACAAATCGGCAAGGTAAAGAAGCTGGATAGATGGGAACCACATGAATTCAATGAGCATCAGAAGAGAAATCGTCCCGAAGCTTGCCTTTCTTTGTTGTCACAACATAAAGACGTGACAACACCTTTACACCGTATGGTTACCTGTGATGAAAAATGGATTCTTTTTGACAATTGCAAGCATTTGACACAATAGTTGGATAAAGATGCAGTGCCAAAATACCATCCAAAACTGAATATTCATCCAAAAAAGCTAATGGTGTCTGTTAGGTGGTCCAGCGCTGGTATTGTATTGTCCACTACAGCTTCATGAAACCTGGTCAATTGATTACAGCAGATGTCTCCTGCAACCGATCGATTGAAACAATCAGGATGCTTGCAATTAAGCAGCCAAGATTGGTCAATACAGACAGGCCAATCCTTTTGCAAGACAACGCCGGACAGTATGTCACACAAACAACGCTGCTCAAACTAGACTTGGAAACTGTCTGTCATCCACTGTATTCACCAGACCTTGCACCAACTGACTACCACTTCCTCCAGGCTTTGGACCACTTCTTGAAAGGAAAAATATTCAGTTCTCAATAAGCTGTGGAAAACGCCATTTGCAATTTCATCTCTACTTGTTCTCCAGGATTCTTCACTTCTGGCATAAACAAGCTACTGTTAAGATCACAAAACTGTGTGGATAGTTTAGACACATACTTTGGTTAATTATACTGCTTCTTGTTTGATATATAATAAACAAACCTTTTGATTTGAAATCCGACATTGCATATTTAATGACCTTTTTCCTGTTCTCTTTGGCCAGTATTATCCATTTTGGTGGCAGAAAATGGCAGGAGGATCATTCAACAAGCAGGTTGTCATAATCTTCAACAACCAAAATCACTAGGAAAATGAAGCATCTCTTACTGTGGGGTTTCATCCATATAATAATGTTAGGAGGCTATAGAGATGAGGCAGCATAAATAACCCCTTTGCTTGTATAGTTCACTGTCATTCTAGCTATTATAGTATAATCAAGTGTGGGTACTGTTTTCAAGCTCAGAAGCTTAAGACAGCTCCTTGTATCCATAAATCAAATGCTTGCCTGTATTATTTCTGTTACTCTCATTTCCACAAACTCCTTACAAACATATGCAATTTCCCCCTCACTTTGTCATCTCAATAATATCAAGACCGTCCAGTCTTTCCTCTTGTATCATGTCTGCCTTTTCATGTGTTTTATCAGCTAAGATAAATTTGTGGCTGACTGAATAAAGTTTCCATAATTATTCTGATGTTTTCATTCAACAAAACAAACAAAGACAACTATTTCCATATAAATATACAACTATATAGCATACCTTTTCTTTGTACAAAGCAATTTTTCCAAAAGCCTTTTTCATACATATTCTTTTTCCTCTGATCAGAAATGTCTCATTATCATTGCAGTATTATGTAATCAATATTATTAGTGTTATTACATTACGTAATACTAGGTTTATAATCTTGTTAAATGTTTTAAAGGTGCCATGGTTGTTCACAATTATACATCTAACA
>NW_012156062.1:1046991-1048228 GCF_000956105.1 Propithecus coquereli
ATCACTGAAGTGATATTTAGGATAAAAGAAAACATGAAATGAGGAAGGAGTTGGTGAAATGTACCACAGCTCTCATCAGAAAGCTAGAGGCCCTATTTTGTTCAAAGAACTTACTGAGTATTAACATTAAGTTCCATTCCATCAGGATACCTAAATGTATCAAAAGTCCCCGGTAATGTTTCCTAGAAACTACTGAATAAAGCTGGTCTGTTTACTCTGAGAATGGTTTCTTTCCACTCTGTAGCTTGTCAAGTGCACTATGCAAACAAATTCCAACGCTGACCCTAGATTACAGAGTTAAACTGGTTTTGTTTTTGTTTTTACTGAACTAACTTTCCCTTAATTTCTATGTTATGTTTACTCTAACTTGTTTTTTAAAATCCAGTAAAATATCTCAGGATATATTAGGAAATCAATAGATGTTAGCTCATTATTCTTTATCTTTCCCCATTACAATATTCCTTCTTCTTTGGGGCCTATCTAGTTTTTCTTACCACTTTTTATATGTGGCAAATTGAGGTGAAAAAGGAATAGATATATTCAAACTCGAAATACAAATTTTATAGTGCTTATAGACACAAGCAGACTAATTTTCACATTTTAAACCAGTGTTTCAAAAATTGTGCTGCAACGACCACCTGTGTCTAGATCTCCTAGGCCACTTGTTATGAATTTAGTCTCCTGGACTCCACCCAGGCTTACTTCATGTATTTCAGGGTGGAAGCTAAAAATAGCATTTTAACAAGCTCTCTGGATGATCGTGATGCACAATTACAGACGCATTGCTTTAACTGTTCTACTTGGAATTGAGTAGAGATCGAATATGGTGCATAGTAAAAGCTTTCTTCCTTAAAATTTGCTAACATTCATAATAAGGCAATATGAGAAATAAATGTTTCTAATTTGCTTTCATTATATGTATTAAAGATATTATCCAAGACCAAGTAAATTTATTGAGTACTCAGAAAATATGAGGCATGATTTTAGAGAAAAACTTAAACGAAAAACAAGATGCAGGTTGACGTGCAGCGCTGAAGAATTTGGCCATTACTCTCTTCTGCCACAACAGTTTAGGGGGATATGAAAAAAAAATAGATTGGGAAACCACACAAAACATTTTTAAAATGTTAGTGGTATGGCTTTTAAAAGGAAGTTCTTAACTTACCTTTAAGGTTAAAGTAACTTGCATCGTGCAGAACTGTGCGACACAAACAAGGAATCAACATTAGATTTTCAT
>NW_012156062.1:1055283-1056756 GCF_000956105.1 Propithecus coquereli
AAAGTCCTCCTGTGCCCCTAGATAACCTTTTCTCCTTCTAAGACAAACTATAGCTCTTACTAGTCCTTGCATAATGCGCACTGACACTAGCATCCTTCTTTAAATGCAGTTTAAGTCCCATCTTTCACTCAGGCAGAGGGTGGTGAAAAGAGCATGAACTTTAAAGTAGACAGGTCTCGGAACCATGCCCTGCTTTATAATTACTGTTGTGTGTTTGATCTTTTTTAAAGAAGTTAACTCTTTCAAACTTTACTTTTCTCATTGTTAAGTTAAAGATAGAACTGCTGCCTCGTAACTTTATAATGAAAATTAAAGAAACATTTGTAGAAGACATAGAGGACCGGGCATGTAGAAAAAGTAATTGTCTCCATTTCCCTTCCCTCTGGCATTTACAGAACACCTTCTACATGTGAGGCACTGTGACTCTCACCTGGGATATAGAATTAAAAGACATCTATTTTGCCATCCAAGAGCTCACAGTCTAGTTAGAAGACAACATAAAAATAAGTAACTATCAGCAATATGGAAATGCCTGTAAAATAAGTAAGCCTATCGCAACACGGCTATTCAGAAGTTATGTGCCAACACGAGTCTGAAAAGGATAAACAGTGGTTTCTTGACCTGATAAAAGCAAGCAAATATTTAGAATGAGAGGGATTTTCCAACAGAAAAGAGGAAAGAAGGGTTTAGAATAGTAGCATGTGAGACTTGAAGAGAGATGGTGGCAGCATGAAGCATTTCAGACAGACTGGAGTTTAGTTTATTCAGAATGGGGCTTGGCGATTGCAAAGAAACCTATAGAATCGAGGGAGCCCAATACGTAAAATACGGGCACAATAGATACATTAATGTGTTTAGACTTTTATGAAGTAGATATATTTTGTCATCTCCATTTTCAAGGTGAAACAGAAACAGCAATTCCCCAAATCACGAAGCTTCCCGTCTGCCAGGCCACGCGTCACGCCTTGGGAATCCGGCTCCGCGTGCAGAGCTTCCGGCCAGGCGCGTTGCCCCTTCCCGCAGGCTAAGGCAGGCAAGCGTCCCTTTCGAGCTCTTCCAATTCCTTCTTTCTTCAGTAAAGTCAGTCAGATATAATGTCATTCTGTTATGCTACTCGTCCGAGTTACTTATCCCCAAGTCATTGTATCGCTCTTTTGTGAGATAAAATTAGCCGTGTGGAAAATTTAAAAGATGCAATCCCCATGAGATCTGAGAAGAGTATTCCAAGGTGGATGGATTTTGTCTCACCATACAAAAATCCCCACTATCAATATTTCTATATCGCAGCACTAAACCGAGGATCCTGGCCCCGGGTTAAAACCCTACTTGTGATTTCTCAAGCCTGAGCACAGGCGACCACAGAGGCTCTACCCCGCGGGCCTGCAGGGAAAGGCCGCCCCCTGCGGCAGAGCGCGGCCGTCTCGGCCTCGGAAGGGGGCGGCACCGAGGCCACGGGCGTCCCGGACGACGGCC
>NW_012156062.1:1056806-1057154 GCF_000956105.1 Propithecus coquereli
AATGCAAATATTATAACATTTCCCAAATTGTGTTTTATGCAACAAAAGTGTTCAGAAAATATGAATAGATTTGCAAAGATATAATTACCAAATATTATAAAACTGGATATGCTTATGAAACGTGAATTTTTAAAAACAGGATTCTTTAGTGCAAAACACTTCCAAATCTGTCACGTTTATAAGCCCTGTGAATTCCAGGAATAGTACAGAATATGCACCATTCCTTAGTCTTAACAAATAAGAATACACTCTCAGCCTATAATTCTGCTCCAGAAAGTCCTTAAGCGTTTTTCAGTTTTTACATGAAATAGAGTTGGAGAACACTGATCTATTACCACTGTTCTATTT
>NW_012156062.1:1068434-1069688 GCF_000956105.1 Propithecus coquereli
TCTGAGGGGACCAAAGGAGAGCTGTTTGCTGTGATTTATTTTATTGAAAAAATGAAAGTTTCCTAAGTACTGTGGCTACAGTATAAACATATGTGAATTTATGTGACCAGTCCAGATAAATTGACTACATGGAAAATTAATGAAATATACTCTTCATACATCATTGTAATAATAAATACCTAGCTATATAATTTTTATCAAAACTTTAGCATAAATGTAATTTAATCTTCCAAGTCTGAGGGGACCAAAGGAGAGCTGTTTGCTGTGATTTATTTTATTGAAAAAATGAAAGTTTCCTAAGTACTGTGGCTACAGTATAAACATATGTGGAAAGAACTAGAAAAATTCTCTAGAAATAGTTACTGCACGTTTTATGTGTTATATAAGTTCAAAAGATACAAGGTTTGCATTCTTTTCAATACATTATTTTCTACTTTGTGGCTGTTGTATTGAGAAACATAGTGTAGATATTTCTGTAACCTGGAGAAATAGCTGTTTTACATTTAGAAAGTATAGACAACCTTCTTGTTTCAAGGAGTTCCCCAGTCACACTGTTCTAATGTGATTATACAGTCAAAAGCACATATGAGTACTATTAAGCATAATATTATAATATTATATTATGAGGTAACATAACAATAAAATTAAAGAGAATTAGTTTGAATGAAATTTTAATAGAAATGTTTTAGTATCATCTGGATTGTATAATTTTTAACATGTTGCTAACATATAGAAGCATCAACTTTTCACTCAGAGTAGCTTGATAAGAGAAACAAGGTTTTTCTAAAAGCTTCAAACAATACCAAGTTTACTTAGCTATAGGAAAGGATACAGGGCAGGAAACAGCATATAAAGCAACGGGCTAACAGAAATTTTGTGATTTCCAGGCAGAGTTTTGATGCTCTGAAGCCATGCATGGTAATGAAAGATAATATTGAGTGCATGTGGGCAACCTCATGGAAACCATCAGTACTGGGTCATTTCTACTTTGGTATCTTGGAAATCAAATACTCTAGGCACACCAGACCGGGCCCATTCTCTGGATCAGTTACCTCTCCTCACTGCTGGATGCTCATCACTTGGTCTTCACAATAGGAAATACAATAGATATTTAATCCAGCAGGCAGTTCTTGATCAGGGTTTTGCTTAAATTGGACCTGAAAATTCCTAAGAATCCCTTTAGTTAATATTATCAGAGATTGACCAACATACATGTACTAAGGCATCCTTGAAGTTAGAATAGTGACCAAAGAA
>NW_012156062.1:1069738-1071248 GCF_000956105.1 Propithecus coquereli
GGCCTGCAGGGAAAGGCCGCCCCCTGCGGCAGAGCGCGGCCGTCTCGGCCTCGGAAGGGGGCGGCACCGAGGCCACGGGCGTCCCGGACGACGGCCGCGCTCTGCCGCACGCTCGCGCTCTTCACCCCTGCGCCTGCGTTCCTGCGTCTCTTTATCCGAAACCTGCGCAGAGATATCCATGCGCATCTGCTGAGGCTTCCTTGTGCGGGGAGGCACGGGGCACCTTGAAGACGCTTTTCCCCACCGTCAGAAGTACCCAGAACTTTTTCACTCCTCGTCTTTTCCCCTCGTTGCGCCCAGCCCTCCATTTTCGGTCCAGGAAACTGCGAGAGCCTTGTATCCGGGCTCCTTCAACACGGAGAGAACTCCCGGGTCTGAGCCGCTGCGCCTGACCTCTGGGCAGCGAACCCTTCCCTGGGGAAGCGGAGCGGGCGAGCTGTGCTCTCTCCGGTTTTAGACTCTCAGTTATACCAGCATGTTAGTTGTTGACTATTTCACGTTTGGCTCGTTGCTTTAACAGCTACTCCAGCACCCAACAGCTCAGTGATTCCTCTCTCAGCTCAGCTGAGCTCCTAACGTAAACATTCAGAAAATATTATAGATAGTACAGTTGTAAGTGCAACAAAAATGCCAGTGCCTATAAGTAAACACAGTTAAGAGAAGGAAATGGGGCCAGAGTGGCTCACACCTCTAATCCCAGCACTTTACTCGGGAGGCTGAGGCGTAGGAATCCTTGAGGCAGGAGTTTGAGGCTGCAGTCAGCTGTGATCTTGCTGCTGCAAACCAGCCTGAGCAACAGAGCAAAACCATGTCTATTTAAAAAAAAAAAAAACCTGTAATTTACACTGACGACATTTGAATAAATGAGGAAACATATTCCTTTGTTGAATGGCACTATTATATTCTCGGTATTAAAAATGTCAGCTATTCTTTCTGAATGGATTTATAGATTTGATGCTTGCTATCTCAACATTTTAACTCTTTATTCAGTTGGAATATAGAGGGCTCAGCCAAGTTTAAAGCAATTTCACAAAAAATGCAGTACTTTACAAAATACTAGTTCATAAAATTCTTACTGATCACCAATTGTAAAATTAAGATTATTTTGTATATTAATTGCTAAGTACATTTTAAGCTCTAAATTCCAATGAAAATGTACACTTTATATTTTTGTGTAGGGAGAAAAAGAAGTAAGACTGCCTTCACTAGAGGGTCATGTTTTGTTTATGCATAATTCACTTTGATGAGTCCTATAAATTATTTGTTATGATGTTTAATATTTTATATTTCATGTATAAATAATAATTGTGCTCTACATAATTGATTGACTATGTATACTTCAGTAAACTAATGACTGTACAAATTTGTGGGATTTTTAGGTTTAGGGAGATTTTTTAAAAGATAAACAGAGAAATGAAGAGAAAACATATCAAAAATGGATGGAAGGCAAGCAGACATAAAGATAAATTAAACAGAGAAAATTGTTTATATTCTAGACTAGCACTGAAAT
>NW_012156062.1:1072438-1074270 GCF_000956105.1 Propithecus coquereli
TAATTGTGCAAAACACAACCGTCAAGGGAAATGATGCCTTCAGTCTAAGTAGGCTAGCAACTACAGACATGTGGTTACTTTGAATGCCATATTCTGACATTCAAACTCACTACACCTTCCCAACTATATTTATTATGAGTTTATTTGAATCACACAAGCTACTTAAGCTATTTTTTCTTCTTTTTATCAGGTGTTGTAGGTCTACTTACTTCTGTGATAGCCAGCAATGATAATCTCCTTCTAGTAGTAACAGGCTGTATAATCCTATCCTCTTAGGTTAGAGTTAGGAGCAGTGGAATACAGCAAGTGGGAAATGTCACTTCCATGATTAGTCTACAGGCACTTTCGACTTCTGCCTTACAAGCCAATGTTCTATTGCTGTCTCAGCTTGCAGCTTTGAAGTAAGCTGTCACATTTACAATACCGTGTTACAAGAAACTCTGGGTGGCCTCTAGCCAGCAGCCAAGGAGAAACTTAGGCCTTCAGTCCTGCAGCCCACAGAGAACTGCAGCAATCACTGAGTGAGCTTAGAAGGGGAGACTTCCCTGGTTGAGCCTTTGGACGAGTCTGCAGACCCTGGGCTAAGACTTAGATGGCAGCCTTGTGAGGCTGTAACGCGCAGGACCCAGTTAAGCAGTCACCAATGCAGCCACAGAAACTCTGAGGTAATTAATGTGTCAAATTTTTGCCATGAAGTTTTAGGCTGATTTGTAACACAGCAACAGATAACAAGACACTATGCCCATTAAGGATAATAATATCTTCTACTGTTTGAAATAAAACTATTTGCTTGCTATCAAACATTAGGTCATTAAATATGAAATGTCCAATTTCAAATCAAAAGTTTAGTTTATTATATCTCAAACAAGAAGCATCACAATTAATCAAAGTTTGTGCCTAAATTATCAACACAGTTTTGCCATCTTAATGGTAGCTTGTTTATGCCAGCAGCAAAGAAGCCTGGACAGCAAGTGGCGATGAAATCGCGAAAGGCATTTTCCACGCTTGTTGAGAATTGAATATTTTTCCTTGTAAGAAGTGGTCCAAAGCCTGGAAGAAGTGACAGTCAGTTGGTGCAAGGTCTGGTGAATACAGTGGATGACAGAGACTTTCCAAGTCCAGCTGCTATAGTTTGAGCAGCGTTGTTTTTGCGACTTGTGGTCTTACAAAAGTATTGGCCTATCTCTATTGACCAATCTCGGCTGCTTAATGGCAAGCATCCAGAACATTTCATCCAATTGGATGCAGTGGAAATCTACTGTAATTGAATGACCAGGTTTCATGAAGCTGTAGTGGATAATACCAGCGCTGGACCATCAAACAGACACCATTAGCATTAGACACTATTCGGTTTTGGACGGTGTGTTGGCATTTCATCTTTTTCCAACCATTGTGCCAAATGCTTGCAATTGTCAAAAAGAATCCATTTTTCACCAAGGGTAACAATACGGTGTAGAAATTGTTCACCTTTATGTCGTGACGACAAAGAAAGGCAAACTTTGAGACAATTTCTTTTCTGATGCTCGTTTAATTCTTGCGGCACCAACCTATCCAGCTTCTTTACCTTGCCCACTTGTTTCAAATGGTCTAATATTGTTGGACTAGCAATGTGAAACCCTGCTGCTAATTCACACACAGGTTGAGGAGGATTTGCTTCAGCTACAGCTTTCGGCTCATCTTTATCCACCGTGATTTCAGGTCACTCACATGGCTTGTTTTCAAGATTAAAATCAGCAGAACGGAACTTCTCAAACCATGGATGTACTGTGCGTTCATTAGCCACATCCTTCCCAAACACTTCGTTGGTATTTCCAGCTGTCTGTGCTGCAGTG
>NW_012156062.1:1077945-1078288 GCF_000956105.1 Propithecus coquereli
AGTGTATCTTTGGGTCATTATTTGATTATATTTAAGATAGAGGAATGAGCGTGCAATAAGACCAAATTGTAAAGGAGTTGTTAAAGGAGCATGGACTATTTACGTACCTCAAAGAAGCCCTGTTACATAGGAACACAGTGAAGAAGGAGGGTTGGGATAGAAGGGGATAGAGAGATAGGCAGTAGAAAAACATGCAGGGTATTATACAGAAGGAACATGGCCATAATTAGGTGCTATAACAAGCCATTAAAGGAGTATATGAAGTACTGTATATTCACAAAACCAGGCCAGTGAAGTTGTGTCTGGATTGCAATAAATCATTAAGAAAAATGATAATGTTAAG
>NW_012156062.1:1086783-1088786 GCF_000956105.1 Propithecus coquereli
CTGAGGGAGTATAGCCTTTAAGTATTAAAGTTTGAGTGAAAGTATATTTAATGATCTTATTTGCATTTAGAAAGTTCAGTCTGGTGACAGCACTAAGAAAAACCTAATGGAGTTTAAGAATATGCCCATATGCTCTTTATAATGATGTTTCAGTTAAGTAAGAACTAATTTTGAAAGACTAAATAAATAATTGGGGTGGGAGCAGAGGTGACAGTTATGTATAGGGTTCATGAGGTAGTACTTTGTGACCAAATTATTGAGTAGAGGAGAAGAAGATTTAAAAACACTCCCAAGCTTTTGATAGGCAAGCCTATTTGGCATAAACTGACAAAAATGACCTAGAAAAAGGAACAGGTTAGTAGGTGGACACAATTTTAATTTGGGAAAATAATTTTGAAATATCTACTGGACATTTATTTATTCTGTCTTTCATTTTTGAAAAAAGGACTAAAGCAGCAATATAAATATCAGGTAATATTAGAGTAGACCAGATAGAAATCACGGAAACCTGTTCTAAGGGTGTGAAGAAAAGGAACATTTAGATTGAAGACTATATAAGACTGCAGAATCCCTTGTTCAGTTGCCTAGAGAGAAGCTTAGAAAGCAGAGCTCATGGTGTTGGGAAAAATAAAAATGGAATAAAGAAGGAAAATAATACTAAGAAGAAAGTTTTAATTCTGGCTTTAAAAGATGTTGAATATGAAAAACAATATAAGGAGCTAGGTAAGATGTTAAGAGGTAGCTGTAAATGTCCATCACACTTCTGAGAGAAATCCAGACTGAACGCAGATTTCAATGAATCTGCAGGTGTTAAAATATGTCTACAAGTTCTTTTATACTTCTCCCTTTGAAAAATAGTCTAATGACCTTCCTTTTGATGTAGGTGGAGCTTAATGACTTTCAGCTATAAATATACTGCTGCATTTGTGATACCTAATGACTGGTAGGTCATAAAAATGATAGCTTCCCGCTTACCCTTATTCTCTTGAATCATTGACGCTAATGGATTACTAGCCACGAGAGAAAGCACCCGCTGTGCTGCGAGGACTCTGTAGAAGCCTGTGGAGGATCCATGTGGAAAGGCACTGAGGTCGCCCACCGAAAGGCAGCACCAACTTGACAGCCATGTGAATGATCCCCTTGGAAACAGAGGCCTCGACCCCACTCAAGACATCAGATGACGGCAACCCTATTTGACAACTTGAGGACAACTGAATGAGACACTGCTTCACACACACACAGAAAAACCACTCCTCAATCCATGAGGAAAATAAATGTTTATCATTGCTGCTAAGTTTTGAGATAATTTTTTACACAGCAACAAATAACTAATGTATTGATATACAAGCGAATGCTGAAGCCAATGGAATAAAATTGCTTACTGAAAGAAACATATGGAATAAGATGAAGAAAAAATTAAAATGTGTTGAATTCTGGTAAAACAATTTATGAAATACAGGACATAGTGGAAGAGAAGTTTATTGTGGTGATTGAGAAGATACATTCAGCAGGAGAAACAAACAAAACAAGAGGAAATAGAATCTCAATAGTTCAAAAAACGGTCATGGGCGTTAAATTCTTCAAAAAGTAATATTGAGATTGAAGACTGCTCATCAACTAGGCAAACTATAAAATTATTAGTGTCCTTAGGGAAAGGAATTTCAGAGTTATGATAAGGTAGAAATCAACTCACTGCAGGCAATAAGAGAAAAATGGGAGTTACAAATCGGAGACAATAAATGCAGATCTAGTCTGCATAGATGTCTAATTATGAAGATGCTCCACGTGAAGGGTTTTATGGGGTATTAAAGAGTAGAGGGGCAGAAATATCCAGTATATTGTTGGTAATACAGGTCTGGCCTTGGGGAGAGTTTCAAATTGAGCAATTCACTTCATTGTAGCACTACTGTTACAGATAAACCATATATTGTACTGTTATAGATAAACCATAAGAAAAGTGAGCTCCCTTAGGGATAGGGGAAAATTAAAGTAAAAAGAGGGCC
>NW_012156062.1:1092496-1094405 GCF_000956105.1 Propithecus coquereli
AAAATAATTGATTTTCATGGGTGTTATTCTTAAGAAACTTGTGGCTAAGTTTATTCTGAATCAATTAAAATAAACAGGGGCTGTCAAGCAAATAATAAAACAAAAGCTACTATTTGGTTTTGAATCTCCTTTTAAATGGACAGTTTCTTTTTCAATGTGTGGGAGTTTATCTTGTGTAAAGGCTGTAAAATATGTGCTTTAAATCGAATAGACCTATTGGATAACTTTGTGAACAATTCACACATGAAGACCATCAAAAATTATAATGTAATTGCTTATTTACTTCATGGGTCCTCTTTACTTAGAGGGGTGAGCTATTTTGCTATGAAGCTTTAATTACTTGTCCTGAAATTTACCAGCATGAATTTTTCCACCCTCATTTTGAAATGAAACACAGTAAGCGTTTACAAAAATTTACTGGTAATTTTGTTGAACATAAGGCATTTGAAATACAGTTCGATGCATTGTTCAGATACAAAGTACCATTTCATTCACCCATCCTTAACATGTAAAAATACATACACCTCTCATTTTCCTGACTTAAAATACATGCAGAGAGTAAATAGGGACCCAATAATTTTGGAAAAAACTCCTGAAATATTTGTATTTGCTATGAATCTTGGTCCACAGAATAAATGTTCAAAGACTCATATGACTTAAGCAAAAATTTGAAAAAAATTTAAAATGACTTTTTCAGAAATAAATAAATTTGAAATTCTGTAGGAACATTATAAACCTATGTACAATTATGGTACACAAAATAAAAACCTTTCTGTATCTGCTAATCTGATTATACATTATTTTGTTTTGCTCACTTAATTTAAGAATGAACTGTTTTCTTTTGTTGGTTAAGAAATGGACAGATATTCATTTTCTACAGAATGTGGACCTTTTTCATTGGAACTAAAATGACTGTAATGACAATAGCATTTTAAAACTCTACCATTCTTGGGCTTATAAGATCTATCTATACACTGTCACCTATTTAAACTCATGAGTATTCTTAGAAAGTTGGTAAAAGTCTTGCTAAAATTTGTCTAGATTTTTGTTTTGTCAGCGTCTTTTGTGTGTATGTGTGTGTATGCATTATATTTCAGTACATTGTAATAAAATTTAGGCAATTGTCCTCCCTGTTAGCCAATAGTAGCTGAAAAGCTGAAAGTACCTTCAATTGATTATTCTCAGCTCTCTTCACCCCTCACCATGCTCATAATTTAATTAGGGAAAATGAAATTCAGCCATTCTGGAAGAGAAACAGCTATAAGAACTATAGTACAATTCCTCAGTGGTCTCGAGAAGTCCTGGAGAATACAGAAAGTGCTGAAGTTTCTAGGAAATCAACCATTCCAACTCCGCGTCTATCCTTACTCACGCTGCGATGCTTTTCCATATGCCTAGCAACAGTGGAAATCAAGCTACTGTTTTGCTTGTATGAAATGCGAATATGAAGGCTGTTACCCCATGAAAACAGAGATCGACTGTATATTAGCACACACTAACATAGAAGCTTGGGCAGGGATCATATACCTGGATTAGTGGTTCTCATTGTGTGATCCAAAAACATCATCTAGGAACTTGAGATAAATAGAAATTCTCAAGCCCCGTTCTAACACGGTGAATCAGAGACTCTGGGGACTGCTGCCCGCAATCCGTATTATAACAAATCATCCAGGTCACTGTGGTGCCCAATAATGCTGAAAACCACTGCTCTCGGCACCATTGTGACTAAATATAAATTAGTGTGAATACAAACACTGTCTGGGGTGTGTGTGTGTGTGTGTGTGTGTGTGTGTGTAGGATTTAAAGATGAATTCCCATTAAATGTGTTAGTCTTTTAACTAATTACTAGAAGTATATTTTAATAACTAAAAGCTCCCTTTCCTCCTTTGCCTTTTTAGTGAAACCTGGT
>NW_012156062.1:1094455-1096476 GCF_000956105.1 Propithecus coquereli
GTGAGGACAACAGAGTCAGGAGGGTCTTCCTCCTAGAACACTGACCCACATATTATGCCAAGCAGAGGGCCCAAGACCTGCCTTCCTCTCTGTGAAATGATCACAATTCCGTGTCTAGTGCCTTGTTTACTTGCTGATGATACATAGGAGTTTACAATAATCAGTTACGTTTTACAACAATGGATACAAAAGAACTTCAGCAGCATTATTCCCCAAATTAAATTAAATTCATGAAATTTAGAGTCTTCCAATATGCTACCCTTGTTCATGGGTTTTTGAATTCCAATAGCATCTTTTTCTTTTACATAATATCATCTCCTGTCTTTTCCTGTCATTTCTGCTATGACATGGCTTCTCATAAAAATTGTATTGATTTTTTTGGATGAATCCAACTTAGTTATTACCTTTCACACCATGGACTTTGGTGCCGTTTTAGACAGCTTTGCACATTGCAGCTAATGAAATGGGTGAGGAGAAATGTTCTTTTTCAGTATCAAGCCACCAAAAGTGACTCACAGGTATAATTTTATGATGTCCTTTATTGTTTCAACTATTCAACTTGGCTCTCTGTTTAGAATTTTTAATAGTTCATCTACCTGAGCTCCATTTTTCTCCTAGGAAATTTGCGCATATTCTCCAGGGCATATGCCAAAGAATTCTTTAAGTGTTACTGTAAATGTAATTAAACTGTAACGGTGTCCATCTCCTAAACTGTAAACTTTAGTCGTGGTCGTGCACCTTGACTCTACTCTGTTTCCCTTGGGAGGAGCAATTTCAATTTCGACTGGCAGATTACTACAGAAAGGATGGTCATTCTTAAGCAATTTTGTGAAAATATTCATTATGGTAGTTATAACTTACACTTTAGTTGAGTAGTTATCAACTGAAGGTAATTTTGCTCCCTAAGGAACATTTGTGTGGTGACATTTTTAGTTGTCACAGCTCAGAATGTTACTGTCAGCTAGTAGGTATGGGCCAAAGATGCTGCTGTTTTGCAATGCACAGGACAATATTCCATAGCAAAGAATTATCTGGCCATGTACTCTTTTATAAAAGTCATTTGAGTATCACAAAAATAAAAAAGAACCAAAAACACCTTCACTCATCCCTAGCAACCTCACCAACATACCAGTCTTGCTTTGTGAGAAAGTCCAGCACAATTCCTGTTCCATGATAGATGGAGCTCATTAAACATCATGTGAAAAAAGCAATGTTGTTTACACTCTTAGAAGAAAGAGTTCTCTTTACCATTCAATGAATGCTAATAGTTGTTTTGAAGTATATGCAATAAAATAATTAATTACCTTCTTTATTATCAAAATTTTTCTCTATTATTGGACATATCATCTTCCTTTGATTAAAAATATCAACAAATGGTTTATCAAAGGAAGTGCAAAGCTAAGTTTTATAATTGTGGACAATTAAGTTGCACAGGATAACTGTTTATACAGGTTACTGCTATTTATTCAAATTACAGCTCAAAAAGGGCAGCCTCCTGGGCTAAACTTTAGGAATAGAGGCATTCTTAGGGAAAAGTTAGAGTAATGTGACAGGCTAAACGCGCGTCAAGAGAATGATTAGTTTATTAATAGATTGTGTTTAATTGCCTTTAACTTATATCTAAGTTGTGTTTTAGGCACTTATAGCACAATTTTGCCTTGTGGTACCTCTATATTGTTTTTCTATTTCATAATTTCTATTCCGTACTTAATGTGTCTTATAAGAAGCTAAAAATAATAAAATTTTTAAAAATTAACAATGCACCTGTACTCAGAATCTCACTAATTGAAACATAATCTGGTTAATGTTAAGTCTCATGATCATTAATTTTTATTTCTGTGGAATTTATTCTACACTACATTTTGAATAGAGATAACCAAACTTTTGTGAATTTTAGTAACACATTTCTTGGCCTAGCTTACATTTAATCACTGTAAATTAGTAATGCAAGAAAATCATGGATTGTAAAAAAGATTAAAAATTAGGCAGAGAAGAAATGACCAATATTTAAATAATATGAA
>NW_012156062.1:1096716-1098765 GCF_000956105.1 Propithecus coquereli
TTTAAAAGATGTTGAATATGAAAAACAATATAAGGAGCTAGGTAAGATGTTAAGAGGTAGCTGTAAATGTCCATCACACTTCTGAGAGAAATCCAGACTGAACGCAGATTTCAATGAATCTGCAGGTGTTAAAATATGTCTACAAGTTCTTTTATACTTCTCCCTTTGAAAAATAGTCTAATGACCTTCCTTTTGATGTAGGTGGAGCTTAATGACTTTCAGCTATAAATATACTGCTGCATTTGTGATACCTAATGACTGGTAGGTCATAAAAATGATAGCTTCCCGCTTACCCTTATTCTCTTGAATCATTGACGCTAATGGATTACTAGCCACGAGAGAAAGCACCCGCTGTGCTGCGAGGACTCTGTAGAAGCCTGTGGAGGATCCATGTGGAAAGGCACTGAGGTCGCCCACCGAAAGGCAGCACCAACTTGACAGCCATATGAATGATCCCCTTGGAAACAGAGGCCTCGACCCCACTCAAGACATCAGATGATGGCAACCCTATTTGACAACTTGAGGACAACTGAATGAGACACTGCTTCACACACACACAGAAAAACCACTCCTCAATCCATGAGGAAAATAAATGTTTATCATTGCCGCTAAGTTTTGAGATAATTTTTTACACAGCAACAAATAACTAATGTATTGATATACAGGCGAATGTTGAAGCCAATGGAATAAAATTGCTTACTGAAAGAAACATATGGAATAAGATGAAAAAAATTAAAATGTGTTGAATTCTGGTAAAGCAATATATGAAATACAGGACATAGTGGAAGAGAAGTTTATTGTGGTGATTGAGAAGATACATTCAGCAGGAGAAACAAACAAAACAAGAGGAAACAGAATCTCGATAGTTCAAAAAATGGTCATGGGCGTTAAATTCTTCAAAAAGTAATACTGAGATTGAAGACTGCTCATCAACTAGGCAAACTATAAAATTATTAGTGTCCATAGGGAAAGGAATTTCAGAGTTATGATAAGGTAGAAATCAACTCACTGCAGGCAATAAGAGAAAAATGGGAGTTACAAATCGGAGACAATAAATGCAGATCTAGTCTGCATAGATGTCTAATTATGAAGATGCTCCACGTGAAGGGTTTTATGGGGTACTAAAGAGTAGAGGGGCAGAAATATCCAGTAGATTGTTGGTAATACAGGTCTGGCCTTGGGGAGAGTTTCAAATTGAGCAATTCACTTCATTGTAGCACTACTGTTACAGATAAACCATATATTGTACTGTTATAGATAAACCATAAGAAAAGTGAGCTCCCTTAGGGATAGGGGAAAATTAAAGTAAAAAGAGGGCCAAATATTTAACTTAAACATACGATGTTCTTACTTCTAGTAGGTCAAGATGAATCCTGCTTATGCAGAGAGCATAAGGGATTGTTCATGGCCACACAATAGGGTAGTGGCAGAGTTAGGGCAAGGGTCCATGTTTCATAATGCAAATAATCATTGTGTTATTGAGAAGAATTATATATTTTCATATACCAATAATCCTTAGAGTGTGACAAAAATGAACAAAACAGAACAACCACAAAATATGCATGCCATTTTAAAAATGAAAGAAATGCTTAAGCTTACTGTTTGCCTTTCCAACATAATGTGACACTGACCTCTCAAAAATGTTAGTCTGACTCTTGGAAACGTTAGAGTTTAAAAGTTTAATGGACCTTCCAAAGTTCATTAAACTTTAAAATGCCATTAATTATTTGCACTAGATATATCAATGTGATATCTTGACTGGTATTTGCATTCCTTTTAAGATTTCTTCTAGATTTGAAGTATCATTCTCTCCAGGAAACAATAAAACTACAGATTCCAATAAAAATATTATTTACTTATATCACATTAAGAAAGTAGACATTACAGCAATATTGAATAAATATAACTCAATAGTAATGAAACTATTCAATTTAACTAATAACAGTATTCACTGGAATATTTATTTTCAGAGGATACTAACAGAAGCTTCAGAGAGACAAAATACATACATGAAAACAACATTGTTTCAGTAATGCCACTCTTGCTTAA
>NW_012156062.1:1098815-1099640 GCF_000956105.1 Propithecus coquereli
TGTGTTAATAAAGATTTCATGCCAATAATAGAATATATGAATATTACATAGAAAGAATAGAATGACTAAACAAATACACCTGTACCTATTATCCAAATTAAGAATAGAACATTTTAAAGACCACTTAAGGGCCTGTATATCCTTAACATATGATTTTTCTTTTAAATAGATTTATTTTTAGGGAAGCTTCGGGTTCACAAGAAAATCGAAGGGAAGTCGAGAGTTCCCGTGTAACCCCGTCCACACACGCACGGAGCTTCCCCCATTGCCAAGAACCCTCCACATTCGTAGCTCTCTGTGAACTTAGGTTGTCACTCACGATCACCCAGAGTCCACAGTTTATACTGTTAGGACAGGATCTTGGTTTTTTCATATGTTATGGGTTTTGACAAAGGTTAGTGATATGTATCTATTAATACCATTGCAATGTTACACGGAATAATTTCACCGCCCTGAGTATCCTCTGTTCTCTGCATATTCACCCCTTCCTCCCGCTTAACCTTTGGCAACCATTAGTATTTTTACTGTCTCCATAGCTTTGTCATTTCCAGAATGTCATTTAGTTGGAATAATGCAGCATTCAGTCTTTTTTAGATCTGCTTCTTTCACTTAGTAATGAGAATTTAAATTCCCTCAATGTCTTTTCATGACTTGACAGCTCATTTCTTTATAGTTCTGAATAATATTTCATTGTCTGGATATACCCCGGTTTATTTATTCATTCACTTACTGAAGGACATTTCGGTTGCTTTCACATTTTGGCAATTATGAATAAAGCTTCTACAAACATCTATATAAAAGTTTTTTTGTGGTCATAAATTTTCA
>NW_012156062.1:1099690-1101308 GCF_000956105.1 Propithecus coquereli
TTTGCGTGCCGCACATGTGATAAAGGGCTGATAACCAGAATCTATAAAGAACTGAAACAAATCAGCAAGAAAAAAATCAAACAACCCCATTAAAAAGTGGGCAAAAGTCATGAACAGAAGCTTTTCAAAAGAAGATAGATAGACTCATGGCCAATAAACATATGAAAAAATGCTCAACATCTCTAATCATCAGGGAAATGCGAATCGAAACCACAATGAGGTATCACATAACTCCAGTGAGAATGTCTTTTGTCAAAAAGCCCCAGAACAGCAGATTGTGGCATGGATGCACATACAGAAGTAACATTCACTGGATGTCGGGCAGGCGGTAGGGGGAGGAGAGGATGGATAAACTCACACCTAATGGGTGCGGTGCATGCTGTCTGGGGGATGGGCACACTTGTAGCTCTGACTCAGGTGCCGCAAAGGCAATTTAGGTAACCAAAGCATTTGCACACCTGTAATATTATGAAATTAAAAAAAAAAACTGTATTTATATGCGACCATTTTATGTAATTCCTCAAAGTGAGAGATGCATGCAGTTAAAATAAAAAGTTATGTGTTAATGTGCACGGTGAATGGTTTCTTAAAAATAAATAAGAACAACAATTTGTTGGCTTATGGAAGAATGTGAGATAAAATTCTCCTTAACCTCTTTTGTCCCCATGCACTTTCTTTCAACAGTGGTCAGGAAAAATTCTAGAATGTAAGCAGGAATTCTACTAAGGAATAAACTTAATTAAAAATATTATGAAACAAATGCTTTCTTAGACCTATCTTGGTGAAACCCAAGTTATATGATGAAAAAAGATGTTTATAAATCAATTAAAGTCAAGTGTTAATCATTAAAATAAATATAAAATACCATATATTAGATTACCAATGCTTAATCATTTATTTCTCACAACCTGGTCATTGGATTAAAATCTCAAGAAGAGTTAATTTTATTCAATTTTGTATTCCAATACTGAGCATAAGACCTAGTTCACTAGGTAAGAAATGTCTCCATAATATTGACTGCATAGTAATGAGCACTGTTATATTCCAAACCGTGCTAGAAACTAGAAATCAAAAGAACATTAAGACAACTTTGCTCACAAAGACATGAGTATAACTCTCTGGATGTAGACACACAAGAGTCTAAGTAAATTATATGAGAAACTGGAATAAGAAAAAACTAACTTGAATTGAGGCATTGAAGAATATGTAAAAATAAGCTATGATGTGAGTCAATTATTGGGGAAAAGGGTTACATTTATACTACTGGCACAAGATTAGTGGGAACAAAAAGAATAAAAGACTAAAAATGAAGGAACGATAAGGGAAGATAACAAAATAACTCTTTTAGGGAAATAAAATAGTTGAAATTTAAAATGCAATTGGGAGCCCTGGCACGGTGGCTCACGCCTGTAATCCTGGCACTCTGTGAGGCCGAGGCGGGAGGATCGCTTGAACTCGGGAGTTCCAGACCAGCCTGAGCAAGAGCCAGACTCCTGCCTCTACCAAAAGTAGAAAAAATCAGCCAGTGCAGCTGTAGTCCCAGTTACTTGGGAGGCTGAGGCAGGAGGGTCACTTGAGCCCAGGAGTTGGAGGTTGCAGTGAGCTATGGTGGGTGAGG
>NW_012156062.1:1101358-1102720 GCF_000956105.1 Propithecus coquereli
TGCTGCCCGCAATCCGTATTTTAACAAATCATCTAGGTCACTGTGGTGCCCAATAATGCTGAAAACCACTGCTCTCGGCACCATTGTGACTAAATATAAATTAGTGTGAATACAAACAGTGTCTGGGGTGTGTGTGTTTGTGTGTGTGTGTGTGTGTGTGTGTAGGATTTAAAGATGAATTTCCATTAAATGTGTTAGTCTTTTAACTAATTACTAGAAGTATATTTTAATAACTAAAAGCTCCCTTTCCTCCTTTGCCTTTTTAGTGAAACCTGGTTTATAGTACCACCATTTAAAATTCCCAGTGCTTCAATTTTCTGAACCTCAGTTTTCCCATCTGCAATAAAAATAGATAAACTTTAGGCTTTTGGTGGAAATTAAATAAGAAAATACATGTAAAATAGTCAGTACTGAGCTTATGGGTATTGTAATTATGGTCATCACTCTTTCCTATAAGTACTATAACCAATGAAATTCCTATATTGGTATCAATTAATTACCTTATTGTTAGTTTGCTCAACATAGATGAAAACTTTCTCCCTTATAAACCATAATGTCGAAGATGGCACGTTTGTGCTTTATACTACTTTGAACATTTGTCTTGCTACCTATAATTATTTTTCATGTTTTCTGAGTATTCAAAATATGTTAGTTGAGGAAATTAAAACTCTATTGTTAGAAAAATGCAATATTTAATTAAAACTCTTATAACCACATAGCTACAAGGACAGTGCAAGTGGCCTAGTGTTTGTTGAAGATGTGCACATTTTAAAACTTCAAAACAAATCACATGACACACAAACATACTACAATATTATTTTATGTAAAACTTATGAACAAACGTACTGACTCATTTGTCCCTCCAGCTCACTGAACTTGAGTTCTTTTCAGAACGCCAGGTGCTTTGTTATGCTTTCCTCCTATCTCCCCTCCTCTTTTTTTCTCCCTTCCTTTCTTCTCCCCTTTTCTTTGTCCATTAAATCAGTATCAGGTATGTATTGTTTTTAATCTGTGCATTTTCCCAATACTTACTGTTGTTGAAAATAGGAGAACAGGCAACTCTTGATTGTAAAGTTCGTTTCTAACAAATTTGGCAATGAGACTATGAAAAGCCTTAACATCTAGGTTAACTTTACCCAATTTATGTCCTAAAATACTAGTATTATTTTAATTGAAAGCCAAAGGGAAAAATAGTAGAAAATTCATACTGGTATGGACAAGCTGGATAAGTCATTTCATCATTGATAAAGAATGTAATTACTGGAAATAATCACAGTTTTCCAAATGTCTTTTACCATAGTACTTGTTATAAAATCAAAATAACTTGAAAAGAATTAACATTTAACAATGAGAGATTAGGTA
>NW_012156062.1:1102770-1103796 GCF_000956105.1 Propithecus coquereli
GAGAAAGAACTTATGTCTATATTTTCAGCTTTTTCCCCCCACTTTTATTCTTGGCACTCTGTGGTTTCTTGACTCCAAAAAAGCCAAAATCTTCCAAAAGTAACTACAACCCAGAGGATTGAATTGGCTCTTCACCAGTTACTTAAAGAAGAAAAAATGTTCAGCTAGGGAAAAACTGGTTCAAAGATATCAATCCCTTGAAGTGTATCTTTAAGTGACAGTTCCCAATGTTGGGTCCAGAAGTTTATATGGATGTTTCAACCCTAAGATCTTTTGACAGAGCAAGTCCTTAAGAATTTAAGGAAGTGCTTCATAAGTCAGGAAGTGTATCCCAGTCTATCACCTGGGTGCTAAATGTTTTGGCAAGGATGCTGTTGCTTCAGTCATATACGTAAGGAAATTAGACACTAGAGGAATATGTGTCTTCCACGGTGTCAGGAAAGGAAACAGTAGCAGATCCAAGGCTTTGATGTGTTATACTTGATTCCAACTCTGATAATCAACTTCAAAATTCTATTTCATCACATACAATTGTTGTGATAACCTTTGTTGATAACCATAAGGGAAGAAGATTAGGACTTTTTTCAATGCATTTAGCAGAAAATATGTCACTTTCAAAAATAAAGAGAAAACATAACCAATGTCACTATGCCTTTAACTTTTCTTTATGAAATAATATTCTCTGAAAAATGGGGAAATATCAGTTACTGTTAGGCATCAAAAATGCCCATTTTGGATTGAATACACACACACACACACACACACACACACATAAAGAAATAGATAATAGTCACATGCTGCATAATATTTTGCTTAAAAAACGAACCACATATACTACGGTGGTACCAAAAGATTATAATGGACCTGAACTATTCTTATCGCCTAGTGACATCATAGCCAATCAGTGCAATGCATTACTGACGTGTTTGTGGCGATGCTGCTGTTAGCCTACTGCACTACTTGTCACATAAAGCACAGCATTCACAATTATTTGCAGTGCATAATAACTGATAATAATAAACCACT
>NW_012156062.1:1103846-1105416 GCF_000956105.1 Propithecus coquereli
TTATTACAGGAATTTGCTGGTATAAAATGTAAAATAAAAGAGAAAGAATAAATTTTAAGTGATCTTAATTCAAAATTAAAGTCTTTATAATATAACCACTGATGATATTGCAGGTTTGTCATCGTAATAAACAGGAAAATCTTGACTAGCCTTTACAAATCACACTAGAGACGATGTTGCATCACAGGTTAATAACTTTGATAGTATGCCTAGTTATTTTAAGTACAAAAGCATTTTTAAAAATTTTTCAGAGACAGAGTCTCCCTCGTCACCCAGGCCAGAGTGCAGTGGCCCTATCATTGCTCACTGTAGCCTCGAATTCCTGGGCGCAAGTGATCCTTCTAGCTCAGCTTCCCAAAGAGCTAGAACTGCAGGCTTACACCACCACACCTGGTTTATTTATTTTTTTATTACTTCTTTTAGAGACAGGGTCTCACTATGTTGCCCAGGCTGGTCTTGAACTCCTGGCCTCAAGTGATCCTCCCACCTTAGTCTCTCAAAGTGCTGGGATTATAGGCATGCCTGTCCTATTTTCCTTTTATTCAATGTAAATTATAGCATGAAATAGAAAATGCCTGCACACTGTCACTCTAATTTGGAAGCTGTAAAGTAAGATTTCATAAATGGCTCCTTACCCTAAAAAAGGATTCACTTGAAATGTAGTATTTCTGATAGCAGATATTTAGGTTTCAAAGTGGTTAGCTGGAAGTTCATAGGATTGTTTGGTGTTAGAAGGTTTCTGCAAAGAAAAAGGTAAGGCCCAACAATGTTACAAATAAAATTACATTATGTTTCACTTTTGTAAACTTTACAACTGTTTGAAACATATAATAAATGATCCTAAAATTAAATGTATTATAACCTCAAGGCCAATTAAATAATACTGTATAAAATGAAGTGAAAATGCTTATCTCATTTATTTTTTAAAATTTATTTCAGAATATGAAGGGGGTGCAAATGTTTTTGGTTACATGGATCACTTTTGTAAGTTTGAGTCATGGCTATCAATGTGTCCATCACCCAAATAGTTTTCATTGAACCAGTTAGGTAGATTTTCACCTGTCTCCTATTACCCGCTTCCTCTCTGCTTGATTTCCGCTGAGTTTTACTTCCCTCGGGGCACGTGTGCTAAACAGTTGGTTCCAATTTAATAGTGAGCACATGTGATGTTTGTTTTTCTATTCTTTAGATATTTCAATTAGAGTATGATCTCCAGTTCCATCCAAATTACTGCAAAAGGCATTAATTCATCCTTTTTATGGCTGAGTAGAACTCCATAGTATACATATACCACATTTTGTTAATCCACTCATGAATTGATGGGCACAGGCTTTATTCCACATCTTTGCAGTTGTGAATTGTGCTGCAATAAACATTCAAATGAAGGTGTCTTTTGATAAAATTACTTCTTTTCCTTTGGGTAGAAACCCTGTAGTGGGACTGCTGGATCAAATGTTAGCTCTACTTTTAGTTCTTTGAGGAATCTCCATACTCTTTTCCATAGAGTTTGCACTAATTTGCAGTCCCACCAACAGTGTATAAATGTTCCTTTCTATCTGCTTCCATGCCA
>NW_012156062.1:1111901-1114185 GCF_000956105.1 Propithecus coquereli
TTTAAATTTTAATCAATGTATTCAAATCTATGCTTCTAAAAATTATTTATTTTGTCATGGAATTTCATAAAGTGAATGGGAAATTTTCCTCCATTATATCCTCAAAATAGCTTTTCCAACCCTTGTGTATTTTCTTCTTCACCCTTAGAAATGCCTATAATTCTCATGTTAGGCCTCTTCACATAATCCCACATTTCTTGTAGGCTTTGCTTTTTTCTCTTATTTCTCTGCTCTATCTCTGCTACTGACTTATTTAATTGAAAGATATTACCTTCAATCCCTGAGATTCTTTCTTCTGTTTGATCTACCCTATTCTGGAGGCTTTCCACACTGTGTTTTGTAGTTCCTTGGATAAATTCTTCATTTCCAGAAGTTCTGTTTGATTTTTCTATTTCAATTTCTTTAGTGAATTTTTCTTCCAAGTCCTGGGTTTTGTTTTTGTGGTTTCTTTGTGTTGTGTATCCATTTTCTCTTGCATATCATTGAGTTTTCTTACAATCCATGTTCAAAATTCTTCTTCTGCCATTTTAGTATTCTGCCATTTAGTATTTGGTTAATATCCATTGCTAGAGAGCTGGTGTTCTCCTTTGTGGGTGTGCTTTCCATTTGATTCTTCATATTTCCAGAGTTCTTTCACTGATTCCTTCCCATCTGGATCAGCTGTTGCTTCTCACCTTCAGATTTTTGTTCAGATAATGACACACCCAGTTTAGTCTCTGAGCTAGTAGGTGTTGTTTGTGGGTAAGATTCGACCACACTCTGTATGATGAGTCAGTAGATGCAGTAAAAGGGTTTCCAGAGTGATCTTCCTGTCAGTAGGTGGTGTTTGCTGGGAGGAGCAAGCTGCAGTGTTGTTTTTGGGTCCTGTAACCAGCTCTCCTTCCTCTGGAGAGGCCCTCTTGTGCCTGGGGTGGTGGGTGGGGCCCTGGGACTTCCAGGTGTGTCCTTACTCTCCACATCAGTGGGAGTAGGTGAGGGAGTGAGGCTGGGTGGAGCCAAGTTGGGTGAGCCTGCCCTCAAGCTCCACAAATGCTGTTAGCAGGAGTGAAAGGTCTGTTCTCTGCTTCTGGGCAAAGCTGCCACTAGGGGCTGAAATGGCCTCACTCAGCCCAAAACTCTGCATGTGGGGGGTGGGGCTGTCTGAGACCCACAGTCTGGAGCAGGCCTCTCTCCTTTCCACCCTCCCCTATTCAGCGGTTTCTCTGGGCCTCTGCCAGCAGGCAGGACCTCAAGCTGGTGGATCTCCCCTGACTGTGATGGGAGCTGGGAAATTCCCTGCCCAGGATCGCAGCCTGAGCTGGGAGTGCAACCTTCCTGTGGGAGGAGGGTTGTCCCTCAAGTGCACTGCAGCTAAGACCCACTCTGATCTGCCCCTGAAGGCACACATACCTCACTGGACTCATTCACAAATATCCCTTCTGTGCCCCTGGGCAATGTGATTGAGACCTGAGTGTACAGGATCTGGCCTACAGGCCTGCACCCCTGCCTGGAGATCAATCCCAGACCCTGCCAGGGAGAGGAGTGCTGGTCTCAAGTCACCCACAGGGTGCCCAAGCTGGATCAATGTCTGCCCGCCTTGGCAATTGCCCTGCTCTCCTAGAGTCACCAGGCAAGCAGCACCTGGGAGAGCCAGTGGGTAGGGATCTCACAGTGTGAGTACCCCTCGGTCCACTGTAGGGCCCCAAAAGGAAAGGTCCCATTCCCTGTGGATGACTTCAGGTGGTGGCTAAATTGTCTCTCTCAGTAGCCATGGATAGGGAAGGGGAAGGGGAGAGTGAAGCAATATGGCACTTGGGTCTGCAGCCGGGAGGTGCCTCAGGGAGCTGGGAGCCTGGTGCCCTGTCAGCAAGAGGTTCACCACTCACTGGCAGTGGCCTTCTCTGGGCTGGTGTCAGCAGGTCTCTCCAGTAGCTCAGGAGTCCACCAGCAGTCTGAGAAGCAAGGGAGGGGAAAATTAACCGCTCCCCTACCCTTGTTGCTGGTCTCCAAGCCTCTCGGGGGCCTTTATCCTTCCAGTTCTGCTCCGCAACATCTTCCTGTGCAGTCTCCTGCAGTTTCAGGCATCCTTCCTTCCAACCCTAATGTAATCTATATTTGTCTGTCTGTTTATATTTTTCATGTTCATCTAAAATCTATCTTTCTTGCAGAGGCACTCTGGCTGGCAGTTTTGTTTTTTTTTTTTTCTCATCTGCCATCTTTCCCCTCCATTCAAATGGATATAGATATGTACATTTTGGTCATATTTAACCAGAATTCTTAATATTATTCTTAATATTTGAAAAAC
>NW_012156062.1:1114235-1115149 GCF_000956105.1 Propithecus coquereli
TAATTTGTATATGTTTGGGATTTTACACAATAAAATTGAAATACGTATTAATGCATTAAACTTTGATTGGCTATTTGAATTGTTGCAGTGGATTGAATCACACAAAATATATTCAACTATGAGGTCTTAATAATACTCAGGAAAATAAACAGACGGACAAGAAAACCTTATTACTTAACCATGGAAGTTCCTAGGCATCAATTCATTATTCTGAAAACAATTAATTACTTTGAAAATACAAAGACTATTTCTATATCCTATCCTATCCTCCTAGGCTTTCCCACTCCTCATTTAATTCTCATTTTTTCAAAGGTTCACATGTTCAGAGTTTACAAAGTCAGAGTTTTAAAAGAATTAGAATTGTAAATCAACCATGTCTTGCCTCGCCTCCCCCTGAGCCTGCTGATTATCAATCTCCAGAGAAAACTTTCTCGAGTATTTTATCTATAACTTGTGATTTTACCTTGATATTTCTAAATAATATTATCATAGGGTTTTATTAATCTTTTAATTTTAAACAATCTCTTTGGGCTTCTTACTATAGACATAAATATTTAGCTTTCATATACTTAACCTTCAACCTTCACAAACACTTGTCCTTGCCAGCCACAGTAGGCCCGTCCACGCTGTCATTTATAAATGTGCGTGTGGATGGGCATATGTACGTATCGAGTTCAGAAGTGATATGTGCAGTACAATACACTCTAGTATCCTTATTATGAAACTTTTTTATCCTCTTGGGAATAAGATACTAATTCCTTATATTTCCCATTTTTTATTTTGGGCACACTTCTGTAGTAGACAGATAAATTTCTATTTTACATTATCAAACACATCAGTTGTCAATTTTATTTTTTTATTTCCTTCTGGGAAGTATACCTCTGTAATCATCCATCTTCTTGATTTTAGACCTA
>NW_012156062.1:1120775-1122562 GCF_000956105.1 Propithecus coquereli
TCTTCCCACCCTCTCCCACCAAAATAATCTTGAGAAATAATTATGGAGTTGGAGAATTCACAGTTTGCAATTCTGAAACTTACTATAAAGCAACAGTAATCAAGGCAGTTTGATAACTCCATAAGCAAAGACACAGATAAATGTAATAAAATTGAAGTCCCAGAAATCTTCTCTCATATTTACGCTCAATGGCTTTCAAAAGAGACGCCAAAACAATTCAATGGGGAAAGAACAGTCTCTTTAACAAATGGTACTGGGACAGCTGGATATCTATGTGCAAAATGATAAAGCTGGACCTCTTCTTTATGTCATACACAAAATAACTAAAAATAGATCATAGGCCTACATTAAGAGCTAAAACTATAATATTTGTAAAACAAAACATAAACAAAATATTTGTGACTTCAGGATAGGCAAAGCCTTTATAACACAGCAACAAAACACAGATGGAAAAAGAGAAGTAGGTAAATTGTACTTTATTAAATTTTTCTTAAAAATTGTTTCAAATAACATTGAAAAGAAAGTGAAAAAAATGACGCACAGATATGAGAAAATATTGCAAATATGATATCTGAGAAGGAACTTGTATATAGACTATACAAGAAACATTTAAATCTCAATAATTAAAAGACAAATAATATTTTAAAATGGACAATAGATATATCCCAAAGAAGATAGAAAATGTTCAATAAGCATATAAAATAAAACGATGTTCAACATCATTAACCATTATGGAAATGCAAGCTAATGAAATATCATTTCACACTCTAAAATTAAAAAAGAAATATTAAAACAATGATTGGCAAGAATGCAGAGAAAAATAGAAACACCATACATTGCTGGTAGGATTGTAAAACATTAAATCCTTTTTGAAAATATTCCGCAATTCTTTAAAAACTTAATTGTAAAACGAATTGCTGACCTACCCATTCCTGGGTACCTACCCAAAGCAAATGAAAACATATGTCCATACAAAAACATGTACCCAAATATTCATAACACTGCTATGCATATTATCTAAAAAGTGGAGATAATCCAAATATCCATCAAAGTGATGAATGGATGAATAAAATACAGTATATTTATACAGTGTAACATATTATTTGTCAGTAAAAAGGAATAAAGGTACATCCTACCCCATGGACAGACCTTGAAAGCATTATGCTAAATGAAAGGAGTCATTGACAGAAGACTCCATATCATATGATTACATTTACATGAAATGTCCAGAATAGTTACATCCATTGATAGGGAATATGCAATTGTTGTTCTTAGTGGGAAAAGGAAATGGGGAGTGAATGCTAATAAAGGGTTACCTTTGGAGTGATGAAAATATTCTAAGATTAGACAGTGGTTATGGTTGCACCAGTTGTTCAACCACTAAATTGTATATTTTAAAAGAGTAAATTTTATGGGGTGTTGTGTGTCTGTGTGTGTGTACAGAGAGAAAGAAAATTCTATTTCCTTCAAGACAATGTGAGACAATGTTCCATCTTTTTTATTGTCCTATTAATAATATGAACTCAATAAGGTAGTATATGCAATGTATCTAGTAGAATGACTAATTTATTTCAGAAAATAAAGATACCTGGTCACTGATTTTCTCCTTCTTTCCTCCTAATTTTTTTTTCCTATTATTACTTCCTATCATTTGTATTATTATTATGATAACCATCTATTTCTTCTGTGAAAACTGATATTATTTTAAAACTTAATTTTTATTTCCTACTCAATTGTTTTCTGACCATTCATGTATTAATCAACAGATTTAAGTTCTGCCAAAGTGA
>NW_012156062.1:1122612-1123303 GCF_000956105.1 Propithecus coquereli
AACCAGCTTTCTTTGACACCACAGCAAATATAATAGTTCTTTATCTTTATGTCCTGTAATGTAAATATACATGTATATATAGTACATATATTAATGTAGTATCTCCAAAACGTTTTTCAACTAAATAATTTACATTTACAACTGCATTGAAGAATGTATCTATAGAAAATATCACAACTATGAAGACAACCTGGTACTTGGAGAAAATATACTATTATTCTCACAAACCTACTTCTCCCCAGATATTTCCTGTCCAGTAACTGGCCACTATATTATCGGTCTTTCTCAGGCCATAAATCACTGAATCATTCTTGATTCCTGTTACTCAATTCATTCAGCAAGTCCGATCAGCTTTATCTTTAATGTGTTGCTGTTTTTACTGATATGCATTTGCCCATACTGAGATATAAATTCCACATGATCCAGAACTTGATTGCTTTTGTTCACTGCTCACTTTCTATGCCTTGAATGCTGCTTGCATAAAAACAAATAATAAACTTGTAGCTAACCAAATCCAGGTGCTTATTAAGAAAATAATCCATCATGACCAAGTGGGCTTCATTACAGAGATGCAGGGATGGTTCAACATACGCAAATATATAAACATAATTCACCACATAAACAGAAGCAAAAACAAAAACCATATGATTCTCTCAATAGATGCAGAAAAAGCATTTGACAAAATTCAACA
>NW_012156062.1:1131088-1132456 GCF_000956105.1 Propithecus coquereli
CTTGACAATTTCACCCAAATGTTACTTGTTCCTCCAAAGTCACCATTTTTCCCTACCCAAGTTTCCCCAACTCTCAATCCAAGCCATAGCCTTAGTGCTAGACCCTTCCCTCTGAAATTCTCTGTCTGCAGAAAATATTAATGCTTGTTCTTAGCAGCAGATTTACACTCAGGAATATAAGGTAAGCATCGGTTGTTGCTTTTATACATGTTTTTTGGAATCTTGGTGGGGGTACTATGTGTTAACATCATCCCTCACATAAATAGAAACACTACTATTCTCAAACACATTCAATTGAACAGACTTATCATTATTCTATGGGCCTATTAAAAGATCTTTTATAGCTCCCAGTTACTTGAAATATAAAATCTTAACTTCTGGCTTTGGTTTTCCAATACAAATCAACATTAACATGAAAAATCAACTCATAATATGTTATGTAGTATCTTCCTCCGCTTCCATATTTAAAAATGGCACTGCATTTCTTCATGCTATGGGAAAATTCTGTTAGTCTAATTAAACAAAGAAAATCTCCTCACATTATATGGTGTTAGAAAATTGGTTAAATTCGGCAATTCTCCTATTCCCTGTAGAGTATGATGTTAAAATTGGACCAATTACACTGTAAACAAGTATAACTTTGTTTAACAGACTACTTTCTAAGCTCCCCTTCCTCTAGCAATCCACCTGTTCCCCTCTCAGTGCTGGATGCCTTTTGATTGTAAGGCATAAACAAGGCTGCGCATAGTAGTTCATGCCTGTAATCCTAGCATTTTGGGAAGCCAAGGTGGGAGGAGAGCTTGAGGCCAGGAGTTTGAGTCCAGCAAAAGCAACACAGCGAAACCTGTCTCGACAAAAAATTGAAAAATTAGCTGGGCGTGGTGGTGTGTGCCTATACTTCTAGCTACTCAGGAAGCTGAAACAAGAGGATCTACTGAAGCCCAGGAGGATCTACTGGGGTTGCAGTGTGGGCTGTGATGACACCACTGCGCTCCAGCCAGGCAACAGAGCAAGACTGTGTCTCAAAATAAAATAAAATAAGTACTTGGTCGTGGTGGATTATATGTTCTGATGTGTTGTTCAATTCGGATTGCTAGTATTTTATTGAGGGTTTTTGCATCTATATTCACAAGAGATATTGGTGTGTAGTTTTCTTTTTTGTAGTTGTGTCCTTTCCTAGCTTTGGCATCAAGGTGACAATGGCTTTGTAGAATTAGTTGGGGAGGATTCCCTCCTTCTCTATGTTATGGAATAATTTCTGCAGTATGGGTACCAGCTATTCTTTGTAGGTCTGGTAAAATTTGGCTGTGAATCCATCTGGTCCAGGTTGTATTTTTTTGTTGGATTTTTTTTTTATTATTATTACTG
>NW_012156062.1:1132506-1134782 GCF_000956105.1 Propithecus coquereli
TTTAAAGTCTCCTGATTTTTGAGACTGCACCCCACTTCACAGTCCTTGACTTTATCCTTTGTTCGCACTTGAATAGCAGTGATGATGCAGTCCCCATAATCTTAAATTGCAATAGATTCTTTATTACAGATGATCACAAAGAATAATTAAATTTTCTCTTGATACCATAAAGCAAGGCTTATTATATTTCTGTTGAGGTATATTAATGGGAATATGACTGAGTGGCTAACAGTATAATCAATTCAAGATTACCTTCATTTTTCTAAGAGTTTGTTTGCTATAATGCAATCAGGTAATTAGGCCCGTGTAGTAATTGTCAGGGAGCTGGGAGACAGGACTTTTAAAGCGATTTCTGTTTTTGTAGTTGAAGATGGCGCCATGCCCCACAGTGAGTCTCAGTTTTAGGGAATTGTTTCAAACCGAACAGGTGATTTGAATGTTGAATAAACAAAAATACTAAATATCTACAAAAATACTAAATATCTAAACTCCTTTGCATGATAGACAACGCCTTTATTACCCACAGCCTGTTTGCATGTCCTATTTTATCTTCTACCTCTCATCATTAAGTGGGCTTAATTGCAACTATGGGAAGCTGGATATTGAGAACTACATAACTATCTCCATGCATAACCCGTACAAGTCCCTGCACTAAGAGAACTGACCAAACTCTAACATGGCTTCTAACCGCCTATGACTGTACCTTAGGATGCCCCCAGCCTCCCTGTGAAATACCTGCCTGAAAAAGTTCAACACGTCCAGCAGAATGTACTGCTTGTTCCAGCCAACCTTGAACAATAGGCCCCTGACCGCCCTTTCTTTAGAACATTTACTATAAAGCTGTGGTCTCCACCCCCCTGGTAGAGGTCTGTGGCCTGTTAGGGACCAGGCCACAAACCTCCACCACCTTTCCACCACCCCCGTCTGTGGAAAATTGTCTTCCATGAAACTGGCCCCTGGTGCTAGAAAGGTTGGGGACCACTGCTATAAAGGGCTTACAATGTAAATGTGTATCTCTCATAACTCAGAAGAGTCCCTCTCCAGGCTTGCAGTGCCATTCCTTTGAAATGCAGTCATCAGGAAGAAAAGGGCCTTGGTCTCTCAGTCTCTGTGAGAGGATAGAATCCTAACTCCAATAACTGCCACATAACAAAAAGAGCTGGTTGATTGCATTCACACCAACCAACACCTTGTAATTTCTCCCTGTCTGAGTCTGCTGAGCTCAGTAGACTCCCTGCTCCCTGCTCTCCCACTCCCTCATTCTCCTTTTAAAATGCCGAAATCACCTCTGCATAAATCAGAATGGAGCTCAGCATTTACCTCTACTGTCAGTAGTTACTGAATTCAATCTGTTTCTACTGTTTTAACCAACGTCCAGCTGCATTTACCTCTGATGATGTATGGACAGCCAGGCAATTCATGAAAAACAGAAGCCGTGTTTCCTGCTGCATTTTTCTCTTACAGTCTCCCACTGTCTCGACAAACAAATCACAAATTCACATGCACTAGATAGATTTTCAAATTGTAGGGACACAATCAATAAATAGGTGTTAATTTAGAAACCAAAAGCAGCACATTTTAATTATCATTTTTTTATTTTTGCTTATTGGATGTTTTTAAGCATAAAAAAAGAATATAGGTTTGTTCTGACCATTTGTTGTCAAATTTTTTTCCCACTTCAGTTTATAAAAATACCTTTAAAAACATTATTTCCATCACTAAACATAGTTCTCCAAACATAGTTTGATAAATACAGTTTAAGTGAACACTGGAGCTCCCTCTCTTCAGCTTTATGTTTTTATTAATAAAACCTAATATCAGATTTTATTGGAGATCTAAATCACTGTAATGACAAACATTGAAAATGAGGTCAATGAAATCTTTTTTGTATTTGTACACCCTGTCATTGCTTAATTCAACATTTTGATAATTTATTTCTATTTAACTTATATTCTCTAGAAATAAAAGGCATACATAATTTAAGCAGTAATTTTATCCTGCTAGTCTACCTATTAAGAAAATTCTGAAATCTTTATTTATAACCTTATTACATCTTAATCTGGTTAATCAGTAAGTTAGGTAAAAGTAAAATGTGATTCCTAATTTAAATATTTGATAATGCGATGAAAATAACTGGGCATGTAAAATATTAGGCATACTTTAAGAGAAGTGCTTCCAAATTACCTTTAGGTAAGTTTACCTATGAAAACACATTATCTGAAAAGACCTTTTCATTGTAGGCTTTAAACATAAAAACCAAATTTTATTAGTTGTAA
>NW_012156062.1:1134832-1136524 GCF_000956105.1 Propithecus coquereli
CCTGCTATTGAAATCTTCAAATATTTTTTCATGTAACCTTCTATCATTTTGATTCCTCACTTCCATTTTAGTCGAGTTTGCTTCTTTATTTTTGAAACTACAGGGACGATTAAATGTGATCTACCTAAGTCAAACAATGTTTGTCAATTCAGAGAACATGCTACTTCCTATGCACTAGTGTTTCAAATGCTCAAGTTATTATCGTTAATGCAATTATCTAATTGTAATTTCAATAATCTATTCCATCATTCCAAAAAACTAGGCATTTCTGACAGATGGGATATCTGCAATGACCAGAAATCATATGTCCACTAGCTCATTACATTCTTTTATTGTAAAGAGAATTCCCTCTTTAGAGTAATACTCTGACTCTATCATGAAAATTCATGCTATTCAATAAGTATATGGATGTTAGTGGTAAAAGAAACACGACAGGAGGGGAAAATGTGTATAAAATGATGAATGACCATCTAATTCGGTAAAGACAGATTGTTGGCCTCCTCATAATGAAATGGGTCCAAGTTTTGTCAATCTGCTTCCAGTAACTGTTTGATTACTATATTGAAGAATCAAATTTATTGCTTCTTTTCAAAATTTTGAATCTTAGAAAAGATGTGTTTGTTTTTGGAGTTCATATCTAGCAGCAATCCTAAGATGGTATTCATTGGGCCCTTCTGGTGGTCCTTCTACGACAAGAAATGTTCCCTTTACCTGAGTATATTTTCTTGCCTACCTCAAACCACATCTTTGCTGAGAAGTCATAAATAATGAGAAACATAGCCAATGTTTCCCACTGGACATATATGCCCTTTCTAAGGCCATTCATGGGCATTCTGTGCAATGACCTAAAGGCACAGAAGTGCTATTAGGATCCCCGCCAGCAAGTCTCGTGAAGCTATTTGAAAAGAAGGATTGAAACTTATCCCATTAAATGCAATGGGCCTGAATATTTCTTTTAATGTCACAAGTGTTGGCAGAATGAAGGATGACTTGCGGTCAGGAGAAGACACGATGAAAGTTTGAGCAACTTATCAGTTCCTAATCTGCATAGAACTTGCTCTTCTCTCATTTGTTAAGCATACTTAGAATCAATGTCTAAGTTTATTCTTTAGATTTTTGCCTACATGAATTAGAAAAGTTTTAAAACTCTTTATCTTGCACTTCCCCTTTATGGTTTGACTTTTGATGGCTATTCCTTCCCTTATCCCTTGACTTCATGGGAGAACCCATCTCTATTAAAAGACTTAAACACAGAAGCGAGAGTCACAGGAAATGAGGACAATTTGCTCCCCCTACTTTTCTCAGAAAACTGCCTCTGCCAAGCATCATCAGGAACCCCATCGGAAGCGGGAGGAGGGAAAGCAGTCTGCAAGGGAGGTTTAATGTGAGCTTTTCCTCCGGGTACTCATGCTGCCTATTCCAGTTCTGAAGATTCCAATCTTACCCTGCAGATGGCCTACTTTTCTTACAGGACACCTAGCAGGACTTCAAACGTAACTGACGTTGTAATCTGCAACCCAGCAGGATCGACACATCAATGCTCGAGTTTGGTTTTCAGGTATCTCAGTCTTGCAGCTTCAAGAGATAAGAGATTCTTTTTATCAGTACTATAGAAAGTTTCTTGGTTTCTACCAGTGCCTTAAGCTGCTATTTGAACTTCTGTTCTCATTTTAAAGTCTCCTGATTTTTGAG
>NW_012156062.1:1146384-1147701 GCF_000956105.1 Propithecus coquereli
TCTTAATTTCTGATTGGGCTTATTTGGGTCCTTTCTCTTCTATTCCTGGTTAATCTCGCAAGAGGTCTATCAATTTTGTTTTTCTTTTCAAAGAACCAAATTTTTGTTTCATTAATCCTTTGTGTTATTATTACAAATCGGGAAAAAAATTAAATTGTGGGCAAGACATGAACAGCAGCGTCTCTAACGAAGATAAACAAATGGCCAATAAACATTTGAAAAAATGCTCACTGTCAGTAATCATCAGGGAAATGCAAATTAAAACCACAATAAGAAATCACCTTAATCCAGTTAGAATGGCCTTTATATAAAAAGTTCAAAAACAACAGATGCTGGCCTGGATGTAGAGAGAAAGGAACGCTTATACACTCCTGGTGAGACTGCATGTTACTACAACCTCTACGGAAAACAGTATGGAGATTCCTCAAGAACTAAAAGTAGACAGACCTAGCAATCCCACTGCTGAGTATTTACCCTTAAAGGAAAAGAAGCCATTTTATCAAAAAGACGCCTGCATTCAAGTGGTTATTGCAGCACAATTCACAATGGCAAACACGTGGAATCAACCCAAGTGCCCATCAATTCATGAGTGGCTTAACAAAATGTGGTATATGTATACTCTGGAACACTAATCAGGCATGAAGATGGATGAATTAAGACTTTTTGAGTAATTCAGATGGAAATGAAGACCATTATCCTAGGCAAAGTGTCTAAAGAATGGAAAAATGAACACCACATGCACTCTCTATTACATTGGAACTAAACGATGAGCACACATGTGCACAGAGTTAAGTAAAATTTAGTGGATATCAAGAAGGTGGGAGACGGGAGGAGGGATGAGTGAAAATCTACCTAACGGGTACAGTAAACACTGTCTGGGTGTCGGGCAAACTTATAACCTGACTCAAGCATAACAAAATCGATACATGTAACCAAAAACATTTGTACCCTCCTAATACTTTGAAATAAAAACAAATAAATACATAAATAGCCATTATAATGCTCTAACATTGTAAGTCCCAGTATCTCCTCTGTTTGTGGCACAACAATGGTATGATGATTGAGATGTCATCAACTCGACCAAGATAGAGCACGTAGCATAAACTATTGTTATGTTTTGTTTTAGAAAATGGAAAAACTGTATGCAGGGTCCATGAAATCGAATGGGCATGTAGCCTATGCCCCAGAAATCTTACTTCTGAGTATATACTCGAGAGAATTAGTATACAAATTCATAAGAGGATATGAACAAGAACATTTCTTTCAACACAGTTTTTGTTAGGCAGCAGTTGGACAATACTAGATGTTCATAATTAG
>NW_012156062.1:1147751-1148169 GCF_000956105.1 Propithecus coquereli
CTTTCATTTTAACCTGCAACTATTTTCTGCTACATTTTTGCAATATTTAATTCTAGTGTACAATATCATAAGAATAGACTTAACTGATCATCAAAAAAGCAGGACTCCTAGCACACAGTGAGATTTTAACAAGAAAAACACCTGTTTTATGTGAAGTGAACAATAATTCTGATTGAGTTGAATTCATTCCAGTGATAAAAGATCTTTCAATGTTCCTCAAATGCACACTCAATCTTGTAGGATGACCCCAGATGCCCTCTGGGAGAGGGTAAAGGAGAAGAGAAGATGCAGGAAAGCAAATGGAGGAGTGTTACAGTAATCCAATTGAAGATTCCAATCACATTTTGAAGCTAGAACCAAAACAGTATTTATACAGTAGGATTTTTTTTTTTAGATGTTCAAATGAGTTTTTAGCTCT
>NW_012156062.1:1148219-1148858 GCF_000956105.1 Propithecus coquereli
CTTTCATTTTAACCTGCAACTATTTTCTGCTACATTTTTGCAATATTTAATTCTAGTGTACAATATCATAAGAATAGACTTAACTGATCATCAAATAAGCAGGACTCCTAGCACACAGTGAGATTTTAACAAGAAAAACACCTGTTTTATGTGAAGTGAACAATAATTCTGATTGAGTTGAATTCATACCAGTGATAAAAGATCTTTCAATGTTCCTCAAATGCACACTCAAACTTGTAGGATGACGTCGGATGCCCTCTGGGAGAGGATAAAGGAGAAGGGAAGATGCAGGAAAGCAAATGGAGGAGTGTTACAGTAATCCAATTGAAGATTCCAATCACATTTTGAAGCCAGAACCAAAATAGTATTTATACAGTAGGATTTTTTTTTTTGATGTTCAAATGAGTTTTTAGCTCTGTGCTCAATAAATGGTAATATTATTATTGAATTTCAGATATTTCTGTTTTCTTAAAATGATCGATATTTTTAAATATATAGTTTTTGATAAGTGAACAAATTGTAGGTATTTTTTTTACTTAAAAAATCTATTTACTCTACATAGAATACTAAGATTCACTTAAATAGAAAAGTAGAAAAAAGAGTCCAGTTATCTCATTCTTGATGAATCAAAGCAACTAG
>NW_012156062.1:1150345-1151328 GCF_000956105.1 Propithecus coquereli
AGTATGTTCTAAATAAATATATAAATTGTCTTCAGCTCTAAATATTTTCGTTCTTTATTACCATTTCCTTTATTACAATTCTCTCCATTACTTTGTTGTGCTTTTAAATGTGCCCCTGATTGCTTTGTTTTTAGTGATTTTCCACTTCAATCCATTACTGGCACTGCTAGTACTAACAGAATAGTATTTTCAAAACAAATCAGATTTCCATTTTTTTCATATTCAAGGTGGTTCTTCCGCACATATAACTTACTATCCAGTACAAAATAATGCCTATAATTGCGGTTATTCAAATGAAGAATCAAATTGGTGTTTAATCAAAAAGAGTAAATGATTTTCAAATAATTTTTTTGCACAAAGGATATACGTTATTTAAAACTTATAGAACACATATACCCTAAATCAACCAATAAATATATATTAATAATAACTACCTTTCTGGGAAATGAAACAGAACTTGGCATCTCCAAATGTTGTGGCCCCACAATTAAAAGTAAATTCATCTCTACCCAAAAAGAAGTTCCGAACACTAAAGTGCCACAAGCCTGGTACAACTGTCATCTCCCTTTGGCTATTCTACAGTCCGAAATCTTATCTATATTCTACAGTAAGCATCACTAAGAAACAGTCCTGTCAATAGGGCCTGTTTAGTGGCACAATTTCTTTAGCTGTGTTCCTATTGTGGGAAAGTTTTCATAGGCTCACATAATTGGGAAGAAATCCCTTGCCAGACAAAATAATCTTTTATTTATGAATATAAGCTCTTATCTCAGGAGCACTTAAGGAAAAACAAGATCATGAATGATTTTTTAAATATCAGGATGAAGAAGAGGACATCTAAATTGAAGGAAACAGAGGTCATGTAACAGATAGTACCTTACTAGTGTATTCAAAGACAGTCTAAAACTGCAGTCCCCAAGCCCCAGCCGGTGGACCCTGGGGACCTGGCCACACGGGCCCGCGGCCACCCCCCTGCCCTCACC
>NW_012156062.1:1159943-1160978 GCF_000956105.1 Propithecus coquereli
GTTGATGGGTAAACTAAAATTCCCGACTCCACTACTATGCAATACGGCCATGTAACAAAATTACAGTTGTACCCCATAAGTTTGTACAAATAAAAAACAAATGAATAGAAAAAAATAAAGTACTCAGACAGCTAAAGTTACTTCTTAGGATTTTTTTAAAGTTTTTATTCGTGGATTTCTTAATTAGATAGCTAGAGTTGCTGATAAGAGGAAGTAGGGTATAGGCTGTTTGGCTATAATTATCTCTAATAAATAAGATTTGCTAAAAAAAAAAAAAATTAGCTTCTATAATTGTTAGGTACCAGAGGCACCAGGTGTTGATGACTCTAGGCCAATCACATAAAGTATCTTTACCAGTGAAGTGAAAAAACTCCTTTGAAGTTGCTGATGCCTGTTCACATTTATCACTCTGAACATGTGTCAGCCCCTGTGCTATTCAGTTCAAAGGTGCTGTCCATTCCATCACGATAAAGTCCATATGGTGGGTGCTATGATTATTTTCACTTCAGAGACAAAGATATTGAGGCACAGAGAGCTTGACTTATTTGAATTTGGTACTGTTCATTCTTTTCCATGCATTTTTACCACGGTATATGGTGGTTTTAAGTTTGCTATTATTGAAAGATTACTCCTAACTACATTTGGCCAATGTAGACAACTAATAGATACAAAGTCCACACTAGCAAATAGCTGAGTCCTGATTTGAATTCAGTCTGAGGCTAAACTCATCACCTTTAGCCACAGCCCAGTCTGCACTACATTGAAAGAAAAGGAGGACAAAGCAGGAAATAACTACTCAAAAATAAATCAGTCAATGAAATTTTAAGGATTGCACTACTTTTCACATTGTTCTTGAATATAAATCAATCTATTGTAAAAATGTTGCTAAATTTGAAATACTGTGGAAGCAGTAGTTCTTTTTTAAAAAAGAAAACTATCTCTCAGTTCAGGAAGAAGAAACACAATATACTCTATGAGCTATACATGTAATTAGTGGAAAATAGACACAAAGCCAGACCATAGGCATGCATAGAC
>NW_012156062.1:1162318-1163949 GCF_000956105.1 Propithecus coquereli
TTCCTCAGGATGGTTTTGGCTATTTAGTGTCTTTTGTAGTTCCATACAAAAGTTTTTTTTTTTTTTTTTTCTATTTCTATGAAGAATGTCATTGGTATTTTGAAAGGGATCACATTGACTCTATAGATAACATTGGCTACTATGGGCATGTTAACAATGTTAATTCTTCTAATCTACGAATATGAGATATATTTCCATTTTGTGTGACTGCTTTAATTTTTTTTCATCAGTGTTTTATAGTTTTCATTTTAAGGATCTTTCCTTTTTTTGTTAAATTTATCTCTAGGTATTTCATGATCCAGAAATCCCACTTCTGGATATATATCGAAAAGAACAGAAATCAGTATATTGAAGAGACGTCTACTGTGCCATGTTCATCACAGCTCTATTCACAACATCTAAGATACGAAATTGACTCAAGTGCCCATCAATGGATAAAAAAGATGCGGTGTATACACATGACGCAATATTATTCAACCATGAAAAAATGAACTCCTGTCATTTGAAGCTACATGGATGGAACAAGAGGACTTTATGGTGAGTGAAATAAGCTGGGCACAAAAAACCAAATAAACACATGTTGTCACTCATATGTTGGAGGGAGGTAGAGATTAGAATGGTGGTTACCAGAGACTGCAAAGGGGAGAGGGTAGGGGAAATAAAGATAGGTTGGTTAATGGATACACAAATATAGTCAGATAGAATAAATAAGTTCTATTGTTCAATAGCTTACTAGGGTGACTATAGTTAATAATACTTTATTGCATATTTCAAAATAGCTAGAATAAAGTTTTGGAATGTTCCTAAAACAAAGAAATGATGAATGTTTGAGGTGATGGTTATCCCAATTAACCTGATTTGATCACTACACATTGTATGCATGTACCAAAAAGCACATATACCCCAGATATGTGGACAATCATTATGTATCAATAAAAATTTAAAAAATCATTATTTATCAATAATATATCAAACTACTAGCTATAAACACAGCCTATGGGAGGGATCTCATTTAGCCTAATTTTTGTAAGTTTCATCAGTAAGTGAATGACTTTAAAGTTTATATCTCTAGTATAGAAACTTTTTTAAGGATTGCACTACTTTTCACATTGTTCTTGAATATAAATCAATCTATTGTAAAAATGTTGCTAAATTTGAAATACTGTGGAAGCAGTAGTTCTTTTTTAAAAAAGAAAACTATCTCTCAGTTCAGGAAGAAGAAACACAATATACTCTATGAGCTATACATGTAATTAGTGGAAAATAGACACAAAGCCAGACCATAGGCATGCATAGACATGTAAACTACACACAAACACTGACAAGAAAACAGTTTCAAAAGTCCATGCGTTTCCTTCTGGGTTTTCAATGAAATAGTAAACAATGAAGAGAATTATGAATTTTTATCCTAGGGAGAGGTATTTATTTCTTACTTTAATTATAATTATTTCACCATATTTAAGTATTAATCTATGTAATTTTATTTCTCATAATACAAATTTAATATTGTTTTGGAAGAATTATATTGTTTCTCTGTTTTTACTTTTGGATGCATCTCCATACTGTTTTGCATAGCGGCTGTACTGATTTACATTCCCATCAGCACTTCCTCATTCTCTGCATCCCTTGTC
>NW_012156062.1:1166904-1170500 GCF_000956105.1 Propithecus coquereli
ATCCCACTTCTGGATATATATCGAAAAGAACAGAAATCAGTATATTGAAGAGACGTCTACTGTGCCATGTTCATCACAGCTCTATTCACAACATCCAAGATACGAAATTGACTCAAGTGCCCATCAATGGATAAAAAAGATGCGGTGTATACACATGACGCAATATTATTCAACCATGAAAAAATGAACTCCTGTCATTTGAAGCTACATGGATGGAACAAGAGGACTTTATGGTGAGTGAAATAAGCTGGGCATAAAAAACCAAATAAACACATGTTGTCACTCATATGTTGGAGGGAGGTAGAGATTAGAATGGTGGTTACCAGAGACTGCAAAGGGGAGAGGGTAGGGGAAATAAAGATAGGTTGGTTAATGGATACACAAATATAGTCAGATAGAATAAATAAGTTCTATTGTTCAATAGCTTACTAGGGTGACTATAGTTAATAATACTTTATTGCATATTTCAAAATAGCTAGAATAAAGTTTTGGAATGTTCCTAAAACAAAGAAATGATGAATGTTTGAGGTGATGGTTATCCCAATTAACCTGATTTGATCACTACACATTGTATGCATGTACCAAAAAGCACATATACCCCAGATATGTGGACAATCATTATGTATCAATAAAAATTTAAAAAATCATTATTTATCAATAATATATCAAACTACTAGCTATAAACACAGCCTATGGGAGGGATCTCATTTAGCCTAATTTTTGTAAGTTTCATCAGTAAGTGAATGACTTTAAAGTTTATATCTCTAGTATAGAAACTTAACTCTATACTCATACATAACAGAGCTCGTATTATATCTTCACCTGTGTGATCAACAGGTATCTTAAACTTCACAGTGTTTAGCTCAGCACCTATGCCTTGTCTCAAATCTTCTCCTCCAAAAGTCTTTCCTATATCAATTAATGGTAGCTCCATTCATTAAATAGTTCAAACCAAAAAACTTTGTAGTTGCCTTACTCCTTCTTCTCCCACAATCCCATGTGCATTCCACTAGCTAATGCTGTTTGTTCAGTTCTCAAATACACCCAGAGTCAAATAATTCCCAAAGAGTATTCTGCTGCAACCCTGGCCAGGCCTCCAATTATTGCGATAGTGTCCTAACTTAAGAATTTGTTTCTATTTTTGCATATACAAACACTATTTTCCACACAGGAACTAAAGTAAAGCTTTAAAAAATCAAAGGCAGATAATGTTATTCCATCATCATCTCACAGACTTAGCATAAAAGTCAAAGGGCTTACGATGGCTTACAGACCCCAGATGGTGTGGAACCAATTGCTTCCCTGGCCTCAGCTGCTCCGTCCCACCCTCCACTCTGTCCTAATCACAGTGAACCTCCCTTCCCCCTGCTGTTCTATAAACACCTCCACATCTGCACATACAGTCACCTCAGTGCATCAGTTTTAGCTGTTCATTTGGCCTGGAATGTTCTTCTTCTATAAAACACTCTCTGACTTTTTAAAAGTCTTGTATTCAAATAATTTTGTCAAAATGGTCTGATTTTACCATACCCTAAATTTTCTGCTTCCTGTTCCAGAATATGTTTCTCTCTGGTTCTTTGCTAAACTAACTCTCATTAATCAGTTTCTTACATCTATTTCCTCTCATTACAATAGCTGAAGTTGCCTCTCACGATAACTCTCTATTATTTACTAAATTTTTACTTCACAGTATTAATCACAGAAATAATTTTATTTGTGAATTTTTCTACCAGCTTATTTCCAGTCTTTCCTTGTAAGAGGTAAACTTGATGATAGATTTCATTCCTAGGAATACTGAGTTGGATCACCATTTCCATAGCTCTCTGTGGGTCAGGTCTCCCTAACTGGCACTGCACCTTCATCAATAATGACAATAATTGAATCCATCTGCCTTCTGATAATTAATTTCCATCCCCTGGATGCTCTTGTTTAGGGGTGCTATTTTCCCCATTGCTCTCAGTCCAGTTCTCTTATGGCATCTTCTTTCATTAGCCCAGCCATCGGAGGAAAGCCACCACTGAAGTTATTTGTGGTGTTGTTCATCCTCTCACAAGAACATTCTTTCTTGCTTCTGTGCCTTTCTTTGTAACACAATACCTGCTGGGTCTTCTGGTCTTATATAACATATCCACTTTAGCATGGCTACATCCCTGGGCAGTTCCCAGGGCAGTTCCATCATTTCCCCGACACTTAATGTGGACTATTACTGCTCCATACTTCCAGGAGCCATTTTAGTGGTTTGCGCCATCGTATGGAGTCTTTGGCAGGGTGCTGCATCCGGAGTTCTGTGAGTGTACGTCCAAATCAATAAATACTCCCTTATCCAGCTACATATTCTGTCCGCTTGATGTAGCTCCATGAATACTCTCTTGCTCTTGCAAGGAAACAAGGCGAGATACTGGGTGAAGGCCCTGCTAAAGGGAAGCCTTTGCATTATCTCCAAACAATGAGGCCCTTAATAGGGGATTTTGGTCCATTTCTGCAGACTCAGAGGGTTTCAAGCAATCTAAGGATTCAAAAATATTCAGAAACATAGACCCAGTAGTCTTTATCCATGTATTTTTTGCTTAATCAATACTCTGACCTAGCCATAGCAGACTTACCTTGGTAAAGACTAACTTTCTTGGGATCTACTATTTTTATTATTAGGTACGAGGCTTGTCACCTGGATTTCTTTTCCCTTCAGCTGCAGCAGATGACAGCTTCTTTAAATGCTACTAAGGAGGCCTCTGGCTTTCACATTTACCTATTAGTAGCTTATAGATTATTCTCAGCCTTTTCTTGTCTTTTTTTTTGCAAATGCATTGTTAAACTCAGCCATAACCTCTAAATCCCACTATTCTTGCAGTTACTCTACTCCCCACCTCCTGCTGTATTTCTCTAAAGCCTGACACATTCCCTCCCCCTGGAGTTCCAGCTCACCTTACCACGGCTAATTTTTTTTTTTTGTTATAATTGCAATGCTACCTTGTGCCAGGTACAGTCATTTTTCTTCTATCAATGATAGTGGGGTTCTCTTTCCCAATACGTTAGTATATAACCTAACTTCAAATTTCCATCTTTCACATCCTGTTACAGGATAAATTTGGAATAGGTTTGGGTAGAGGAAGAGTTTGGACTAAGATACAGTCCCAATCAAAATTTATGCTGACCCCACAGGTACCTTGGAAGCTGAGTAAGCCCTTGAACATTTTTCCATTTTCACTAAGGAAATTGGTATTCAGACTCTCACTTCAAACAGTGGGTACAGGCTTCTCAGAAAGAAGGAGTGACATTTGGCGAAATGCCTTTCTTCAGCAGAGGCACCTTCCAAAGAGAGCCTATGGCTGAGGGGAACCACTATTAGCACTGCAGATCATGAGGAAATAAACTCAAAGTCTTAAAGCTACATGTGGAGATGCATGAAATAATCTACTTCAGAGAGAGTTAAAGGCATCTAGCAGGATGCCCACAGTGCTTCTATAAGCAGAAGGAAGGGGAAACATTTCATGTTCAATTTTATGGCTCAGTTTCAGAGTTAACAATGTGATGTCTGAGTGTTTATGTACCATAGGAAGTTAGATATGATTCAAGATCTTAACAGAAAACCTTGGACC
>NW_012156062.1:1170606-1170900 GCF_000956105.1 Propithecus coquereli
CTCACAAGAACATTCTTTCTTGCTTCTGTGCCTTTCTTTGTAACACAATACCTGCTGGGTCTTCTGGTCTTATATAACATATCCACTTTAGCATGGCTACATCCCTGGGCAGTTCCCAGGGCAGTTCCATCATTTCCCCAACACTTAATGTGGACTATTACTGCTCCATACTTCCAGGAGCCATTTTAGCGGTTTGCACCATCGTATGGAGTCTTTGGCAGGGTGCTGCATCCGGAGTTCTGTGAGTGTACGTCCAAATCAATAAATACTCCCTTATCCAGCTACATATTCTGT
>NW_012156062.1:1173012-1174385 GCF_000956105.1 Propithecus coquereli
TTGAGGAGAATTATATTTTTATAATAGACGTTATTTTTAGAGTAGTTTTAGCAAAATTGAGCAGAAGGTACAGAGATTTCCCATATATCCCCTGCCCCCAGATAGGCACAGCTCCCCCATTATCAACATCCTCCAACAGAGTGGTGCATGTGTTACAATTGATTAACCTGTTTTAATACATATTTTCCCCCATCATCTATAGTTCGCATTAGGGCCCAATTTTGGTGTCGAATAGCCTACGGGTTTGGACAAACACATAATGTTATGCATCAACCATTATAGTGCCATACAGATGAGTTTCACTGCTCAAAATATTTTCCGTGAACTGCCCATTCATCGTTCCCTCCACCTTAACCCGTAGTAACCACCAATCTTTTTACTGTCTCTATAGTTTTAATTTTACAGAATGTCACAGAGTTGGAATCAACTTTTCTTTTCACATTGGCTTCTTTCACTTAGTAATATGTGTCAAAGTTTTCTCCATGTCTTTTTATGTCTTGATAGCTCATTTCTTTTTAATATTGCATTGTCTGCATGTACCACAGTATATTTGTCTATTCGCTTACTGAGGGATATCTTAGGTTCTTTCATCTTTTAGCAATTATGAATAAAGTTACAATAATATGTGTGCAGGTTTTTGTGTAGACATAAGTTTTTAACTCTATTGGGTAAATACCAAGTAGTGTGATTGCTGGATTGTTTGGTGAGTGTGTTTAGTTTTGTAAGAAACTGCCTAACTTTTCCAGGGTGACTGCACTATTTTGCATTCACACCAGCAATGAATGAGAGTTCTTGTTTCACATCCTTGCCAGCATTTGGTGTTGCCAGTGTTCTAGATTATGGCCATTCTAATAGGTATGTATTGATATCTCATTATCATTTTTACTTGTATTTTCCTGATAACATATGATGTGGAGTTAGTGTGTTTATTTGCTATCTTTGATGGTTAATTTCAGGTGTCAACTTGACTGGGTTAAGAAAGCAGATAAGGCATTATTTCTGGGCACATCTATATGAGTCTTTCTGGAAGAGACTGGCATTTGAATCAGTGGACCGAGTAAGGAAGGTGTGCACTCCCCAATGAGGGTGGGCAAAATCCATTTCATTGAGGGTTTACATAGAATGAAAAATGCAGAGGAAAGATGAATTCTCTCTTTCTCATGAAGCTGGGACATTCATCCTCTCCTGCATTTGAACATCAGAGCTCCAGGATCTAGGGGCTTCAGACTCTAGGACTTGGACCAGTGGCCCTTCCGTTCCTCAGGACTTTCTTTACTGTTTGCTGACAGCAGATCTTGGGACTTGTCAACCTCCATCATTACATAAACCTATTCCTTATAATAAATCAATCTCTCCCTCTCCCTCTCTCTCTC
>NW_012156062.1:1175067-1176160 GCF_000956105.1 Propithecus coquereli
TTTCAGAATATTATGGGAATACAAACATTTTGGCTACATGAATTGGTTTGGTACAATTGAGTCAAAGTTATTAGTGTGTCTATCGCCAATGTAGTATGCATTGTATCTGTTATATGTGAATTTACCCAACCCCTCCTCCTCCTCCTCCCACCTGCTTGATTTCTGTGGAATTTTACTACCATATGTACACATAAATGTTGATCTATAAGTTTCAATGTGGTAGTGAGTACATGTGGTATTTGTTCTTCCATTCTTGTGATACTCACTTAAAAGAATGGTCTCCATTTCCATCCAGGTTGTTACAAAAGGTATTAGTTTACCATTTTTTTATGAGCGAGTAATACACCATGGTATACACATGCCACATTTTATTCATCTGCTCCTGTACTGATAGGCACTTGAGTTGATTACACATATTTTCAATTGTGAATTGTGCAGCTATAAACATTAGAGTGCAAGTGTCTTTTTTACAAAATATCTTTTTTTCCTTTGGTAAATACCCAGTAGTGGGATTGCTGGATCAAATGGTAGGTCTACTTTTAGTTCTTTGAGGTATCCCTATACTACTTTCCATAGAGGTTGTACTAGTTTGCAGTCCCATCAACAGTATGTATAAGTGTTCCTTTTTCTCCACATCCATGCCACCATCTGTCGTTTTGGGACTTTTTGATAAAATCCATTCTCATTGGAGTTAGGTGATATCTCATGTGGTTTTGATTTGCATTTCTATGATGATTAGAGATGCTGAGTATTTTTTCAATGTGCTTATTGGCCATTAGTCTATCTTCCTTTGAAAAGCTTCTGTGCATGTCTTTTGCCCACTTTTTCATGGGGTTGTTTGATGCTTTCTTGCTGATTCACTTGAGGTCTTTGTAGATTCTGCTTATTATCCCTTTATCCGATGTATAGCATGCAAATATTTTCTCCCATTCTGTAGGTTGTCTATTCAATCTATTGATTGTTTCCTTGGCTGTGCAGAAGGTTTTTAATTTGATCAGGTTCCGTTTATTTATTTTTGTTCTTTCTGTGATTGCCTTTAGGATCTTCTTGATAAATTCTTTGCCAAGGCCAATATATATATGAGTGTTTCTGA
>NW_012156062.1:1178510-1179547 GCF_000956105.1 Propithecus coquereli
TAGTGTTCCATTTAAGTCCATCTTTTCTTTGCTTATTTTTTGCTTGGAGGATCTGTCCCATTTTGTCAATAGTGTGTTGAAGTCCCTGGCTATTATGATGTTTTTGTTTATCATTTTGTTTAGAACAAGTAGGGTTTGCTTTATGAATCTGGGCACACCTGTGTTAGGTTCATAAATATTTGTGATTATTATGCCTTCTTGTTGAATTATTCCCTTCACCGTTATATAATGACCATTTTTGTCTTTTTTTTACTTTTGCTGACTTGAAGTCTATGTTGTTATCTGATATGAGAATGGCTATGCCAGGTTTCTTTTGGTTTTCATTTGCATGGAATATTGTTTTCCATCCCTTCATTTTGAGTCTGAATGAGTCCTTCTGGGTTAGATGTGTTTCCTGGTGACAGCAGATACTTGACTTGTATTTTTTAATCATTCAGCCAGCCTATGTCTCTTGAGTGAAGAGTTCAAGCCATTCACATTTATTGAACAAATTGATAAGAGGGGTGGATTTCTGTTTATCCTGTTGAGAAGAACTTTATTGCTTTGTTTTGCCTGTGGAGCCATTTTGGTATCTGGATTGTCTTACTGCTTTTGGGTGATTTTACACTGTTGAGTGTCTATTGCACTGACCAGTGTATAATACAATTTTGAATACTTTCTGCAGGGCAGATCTGGTATTCACAAATTCCCTCAGTGTTTGCTTATCTGTGACAGTCTTTATTTCTCCCTCATATAAGAAACTTAGTTCTGCAGGCTACAAAATTCTAGGCTGGGTGTTATTGTGTCTGTGAAGACTGAGAATGAGGCCCCAGTACGTTCTGGCTTGTAAGGTCTCAGTTGAGATTTCTGCAGTTGTTCTGATGGATTTTCCTTTGTAAGTTACTTGATGCTTTCACTTCATAGCAGGTAGAATTGCCTCTTTTGTGTTTATTTTGGCTAGTCTGATGACTACATGTCTTGGTGTTTGCCTTTTTGTGATGAATGTCCCAAGGGTCCTTTGAGCTTCATGAACCTGGATATTCAGATTTCTAGCAAGG
>NW_012156062.1:1183687-1185123 GCF_000956105.1 Propithecus coquereli
ATAAGCAATATTAATTATCTCTTTCTCTTTCAACCTCTTCTCAGATGCTACATAGAATATGGAACATTGATGGTAGATAGAATTCAGAGATGTGCATTCACTTTCATACATGAGGTTTGAAATATAACCATGGTAAAGATGACTAAATATTCACACTCATGATCATATCAACCCACCCCTTTTGCTCTAGTCTTGCATTATGGCTAAAGAAAGCACAAAATGGATAAAATTTTAACTAAGTAAATACAGGCAGTTGTGAACTTTTGCACAAATATTTATTAAGCACTTACTATGTTCTAGATACTATATTAGGCAAAAGAAATCCCAAATATAGTGTAAGTCTCACAATTACTAATACCAATAAGAATAAATTTTGTATTTCTGAATCTCTTGGTAGATTTATAAAGTATGGAGAATCAAAACTATATTTTAGCTTCATTCAAAGAGATTCTCATTGTGAATATGCTATTTAAAGAGCATGAAAACTAAATTAAAAAAAGAGCTAGGTTAGCCTGATATCCATTAAAATGATTGTTTTATTAAAAGTTTGTCTCTTTATATGTAACAGAGGTTATGCTGGGTAGCACATAGTATTTCTCTGTGTGAAATTACTATGGAAACTGCCACAATGGATTATAAACTCCATAACCTTTATTATAACACTTTTATTTTCTGTGTAGAATTTTTTCTTACAAATATTTCAAATCATCATTATTGGGAAGTACTCACATATCCCTATAAATCTATTAAAAAGAATAATTAAAGCAAGTTTACAGAAAAGAAAGCCTTTCAACTCTGTGACTGACTAAACCCCCACCAATTTTCCTTCCACATTGCATTTTAAGGTCATAGGTTATTTTTATTTGAAATTCTGCCTCTTTTTCTAAATGACCAGTACATTTTTTACCTTGGCCAAAAGTGTCACTAATGCGTGAGTGACTGGGAGAGAAGGAGTGGACCGGAAGGCGGCACAGCACAAACCCGCTAACAGAAATCTACACAGAGTATGACTTTGTAATGGAGGATCATTAATGAACAGCACATGTAGGTGGGAGCAAAGCTTTTAAATCTTAGTTTTCATTAAAAATTTGGCAGACCATCCCAATGGCGTTTAAGTGGAGAACAACTGCCTGAATCTCTTCTCTAAGCTGAAAATCAGCCAAGCTCAGCAGCAATATTTCCCTTCCGTGCGCGCCTTGCATTCTACATTGTGTGTAGAAGACAACCTTCATTAAAATGTCAGATGACTTTGAAGCTATTCTTATTTCAGTTCACACTTTCAGCTTTATCTCAATATGTCAATGTGTGTATGCATGTGTATGCTTTAAATGTCATTTTCACAGGGATGCAATGTTTCCCAAGATTAACATTTTTATGGTTTATATTACATCATCTTAAACTCTGCATGAGTTACTATAGTTACAACAAGGTTTCAT
>NW_012156062.1:1185173-1186656 GCF_000956105.1 Propithecus coquereli
TTTTTGAGTGGTGAGAGGTATGGATCCTGTGTCAGTTATCTACACGTGGCTATCCAATTCTCCCAGCACCATCTATTGAACAGGGATACTTTAGGCCAGTATGTGTTTTTGTCTGCTTTGTCAAAGATCAGATGGCAATATGAGGATAGTTTTATATCTGGGTTCTCAGTTCCGTTCCACTGATCTATGTCTTTGTTCTTGTGCCAGTGTTTTAGTTACTATAGCCTTTTAGTATAGCTTGGAGCCTGATAAATTTATGTCTCCCAATATGTTCTTTTTGCTTAAGGTTGCTTTGAGTATACAGGGTCTTTTCTGGTTCCATACAAGGCATAGAATCATTTTTTCTAGATCTGTAAATAATGAAGTTGATATTTTAATGGGGATTGCATTGAATCTGTAGATCACTTTTGGTAGTATAGACATATTAATAATGTTGATTCTGCTAATCTGGGAGCACGATATGTTTTCCATTTGTTTACATTCTCTGCAATTTCCTTCCTCAGTGTTTTGTAATTCTCCTTGTAGAGGTCTTTCACCTCCTTGGTTAAACATATGCCTAGGTATTTTATTTTCTTTGTTGCTATTGTGAAAGACATTGAGTCTTTGATTTGATTCTCAGCTTGACCAATACTGGTTTATAGGAATGCTACTGATTTGTGTACATTGATTTTGTTACCTGACTCTTTGCTGAATTAATTTATCAATTCTGGGAGTCTGTTGGCAGAATTTTGGGGGTTTTCCAGATATCAGATCATATCGTGAGCAAGGAGCAATAGTTTGATCTCTTTCCTCATTTGGATACCCTTGATTTCCATCTCTTGCCTGATTGCTCTGGCTTCCTGCACTGTGTTGAACAGAAGTGGTGACAGTGGGCAACCTTGTCTGGTTCCAGTTCTAAGTGGGAATGCTTCCAGTTTTTCCCTTTTCAGTATGATGTTGGCTCTGGGTTGTCACATATGGCTTTTATAATATTGAGGTACATTCCATCTCTGTCTATTTTCTTAAGAGTTCTTATCATAAAAGGGTGCTGAATTTTGTCATATGCTTTTCTGCATCTATTGAAAAGATCATATGGTCTTTGTTTTTACTTATATTCATGTGGTGAATCACATTTATATATCCGTGTATGTTGAACCATCCTTGCATCTCTGGGATGAAGCTCACTTGATCATGGGGGATTATTGTTTTGCTGTGCTGTTGAATTCAGTTTGCTAGGATTTTATTGACAGTTTTTGTATCTATATTCATAAGGGATATTGGTCTGTAGTTTTATTGTTGTTATTGTTGTGTCATTTCCTGTTTTCGTACCAAGATGATATTGGCTTTATAGAATGAGTTGGGGAGGATTCCTTCCTTCTCTATGTTATGAAATAATTTCTGCAATATAGGTACCAGTTTTTCTTTATAGGGCTTTTAAAATTTGGCTGTGAAACCATCTGGTCCAGTACTTTTTGGGGGGTAGATCTTTTGCTACTTCAATTTC
>NW_012156062.1:1188616-1189961 GCF_000956105.1 Propithecus coquereli
TGTTGTTTTCAAGCTCTGAGATTCTTTCTTCTGCCTGATATAGCTGATTCTTAATGCTTTCCACTGTGTTTTTTTTTTATTTCTTTGAATTAATTTTTCATTTCCAGAAGTTCTGTTTGATTTTTTTTAATAATTCGATTTCCTTAGTAAACTTTTTAGTCATTTTCTACATTGTTTTTGTGGTTTCTTTGTCTTGGGTTTCTATTTTCTCTTTGAGGGATGTCAATTTGCATGCCCTTTAAAGTATTTACTGAGTCAATCTTGCAGGGTGTGTGTGGGTTCAAGCAGTGGCCATTTGAGGGAGTGCCTACCCCTCCCCACAGAAAACATGCTCTACTGGATAAGGGCAGAAAGAACTCAGCCCTGTGACTTAGCATACAATTGTTTAGTCACCTCCCCCATGAACAGCTCTTCTGATTTAGACAGCTTGCCCTGACCCTCTTGCCAACAGCTCCCCTTAGTGCCCCTGAAAGCAATATCTAAGCCCCTGAGATGCTTTTCAAAGCCTTTCAGGCTCACACAACCCAGCCATGAACTGCCTTGCTCCTCCTCCCACCTCAGTGATGGTGAAGATCATGAAACCCTATGGGAGTTACTGGGTCCCTCCTAAATCTTGAAGCACTTATGTACTCCACCTGGCGGATGGAGTCTACCACAGACACAAAAGAACATCCTGGCAGCTGGCTCTATCACACAAACATCAACCAATGACAGGGAGAACAGAATATAGCCCATAATAGCATCTTCCAACTCAACCAAACAGGGTGTGGCTGATTCACACTTACAAGTACTACCTGCCATCACCAAGAGTAAGCTGGGGGACTTAACTCACTATCCACTGTTGGGAAGAGGTGAGGACAGCAGGTAATCAGAGAGATGCACTAAACCTGCTAGAACACCCTACAGGCAATGTGAGACCAGCACTCCTCTCTCTGGCATGTTCAGGGATCGATCTGCAGGGACCCAGAGACAAGCACGTAACCTAGGCCTTGCACCCCCAGGTCTCAACTGAGGGGCCAGATGAGAAGAAATCAGAGAAAGAAGTCTGTAAACATGAAAATCATAGCAAAAGATACCCCCAAAATAAACCAATAACTCCCTACCAATGGATACCAACCAAAACGAAAAGTTGGAAATACCAGATGAAGAATTTTGATTATGGATTCTAAGAAAACTCAATGAAATACAAGCAGAAAACTTTTAAGAGTTTGAGTTGATCAGGCTGAAATCCAAGACGTCATCATTGATTCTTCTCTTTCTTGCACAGCCCACACCCAACTCATTAGGAAGTCTTTATTCCTATATCCAAAGCACATTCAAATCTCACCACCTCTTAATATGGTCA
>NW_012156062.1:1194224-1195737 GCF_000956105.1 Propithecus coquereli
AGAATGGAAAAACAAGCACCACATGTACTCACCATCAAATTGGTATTAACTGATCAACACGTATGTGCACATATAGCAAGAATCAGGTGTCAGGCAGGTGGGAGGGGGGGAGAGGGGATGGGTATATCCACACCTAATGGGTGCAGTGTGCACAGTCTGGGGGATGGACACACTTACAGCTCTGACTCGGTGGGGCAAAGGCAATATATGTAACCTAAACTTTTGTACCCCTATAATATGCTGAAATAAAAAAAATAAATACTAGTTCACTGAATAAATAAATTGTACCCAGATTCTGTTGCAAATAATCAAATTCCTATCAAGTTTATCTCATGACTACAACCAATAGGTAACAAATAGTCTTGATATAATATTATCAATCCTTCAAGGAAAGTTTCATTCATATAATTTACCTATTTTCAATTAAGGAAAATTAGAATTTCATTGAAAGAGACACTAGAGATCCCAGTACGTGCTTTTTGTACGTGCCTCCTTGCTTAGCCCTCGCCCTGTCAGAGCCTGGGATGGACTATCCCGTGTTCCAAACCACCCTTTGATTAAACCCTTCCCAGAGCTGATTAAACCAGGCATGGAAACCTGAGCCAAGGCAGGCCAGTTGGATTCCCTGAGATTTTGGAAATGACATATAGAAAATTAGTTGTTTGAACAGCTGAAAGAATCCTTAGACCAAGGAGCTAAGGCTGCCATCCATGGAGGGAACTATAACTAGTCCCGCGAAGGCAGACGAAGGAGGAGAGTATGTGGTCTTCAGGGAGAAGGGAAGGAGGCCGTGCAGAGAGACAGAGCGTCTAGATCACGTAACCGCGGGCTGAAGAACACAGACAAAGATAATCCTATTTTCCAGTTCCCATGAGGTCCCAAGGTACTTTTATTGTTAAATTTTGAGGGATCCTCATAGATTTTTAGACTAACCTATCATTTCTACTGCTAATATGCCTTGTTTTTCTTTTGTTTTAAATAAAGCAAACAACTTAGAAATATACATTTAGAAAAATGCAAATGCGAACAGATTTTCAATAGCTTGTTAAATTGTTTAATTCAAGGCAAGGTCCGAACAATGTGAAAATAGAACTGCACTGAATTCTGCTGCATCAGGTTCTTTCAGTTCCGTGATGAAAAACGTGCACTTTTAAATCTTGGTACATTTGTAATTATTCAGAGCATAGACACCTTTAGTTTGGCAAGCAAACAAGGTGAAAGATTCCTGGGGGAACTTACTCGTGGAATGTGCTGCGTCTAGTGTTCAAATATATTAATATCCATGAATAAAATGTTCTTAAACACAGTCTCATCCTATTTCACCTAACCTCAGTAAACAGCCTAAACATATGCAAAATTAGATACTCATATGCCCTTCTCCAGTTACTGACCTTTAAAACTGAAAACAGAAATTAGAAATAAAATGCATACTTTAGTTTCTATTCACGCTCACAAGCACTTAAAAAAAATCAGTTGGAAGCTAGTGTCATAGTTTTGCATAAAATATAAATTA
>NW_012156062.1:1197052-1201282 GCF_000956105.1 Propithecus coquereli
TTAAAGGAGAATCATTAAGGAAGGCTCTATAAAAACAAATAAACATATACGTATCTATGGCAGGAGGTGATACTTTTTTATAGAAATTCTTCATATAGAGAAAATAAAGCACGGTAAAGGGGTAGATTTTGACCAGGGTAATTTTAGCACAAGTTTGTACATTTGCTCAGATAAGGGACCATAATAGGGGAAGAGTGATCCAGGGAAAAAATTAAAGGAGAATCATTAAGGAAGGCTCTATAAAAATTACTTGCTTTGAACTGCTAAGAAATGCTATTTTTGCCAGATCTAGAAAAGACTCCAGCTTTGGCCAGGTATCTGAGTCTTAATGGCAATGAAAATGGCATGGGAATAATTCCTTTTCCATTAAAATGGAAAATAAAAGAGACACACACGTAATTGTTTTTATTTCTTTCTGGGTTTTGTAAGCAATAGAAGAGGAAAAGTTCCAAAAGGAAAGTCTGAATGCAGTCTAATGTTTGTACTCTTAATGATTTTTACAAAGGTAATTTTTTTAAAAGTATATCCTTTGTCCTTGAATATAAACAATGAAAATTGTCTTCATTTACATGTACCAATGACGGTCTCTTTAAAAATCTGTTTATCTGATGTTTCATATACATTATATTACTATAGTTTCCTATAGTTGCCATAACAAAGTACCATAGACCTGGTGGCCTAAACAATAGAAATTTATTTCCCCACAGTTATGGAGTCTGGAAGTCCAAGGATCAAGGTATAGACAGGATCGGTTTCTCCTTAGGGCCTCTCTTCCTGGCTTATTATATAGAGGTCAATCATTTCCTGGTGTTTCACTGGGTTTTCCCTCTGTGAGTGTCTGCCCTAATCTCCTCTCCTTGTAAGGGTACCTCTCATATTGGATTAAGGCCCATCTCAATGACCTCATTTGACCTTAATTATCTCTTTAAAGACCTTAACTCCATGTGCACTTAATCCCAAGGAACAGAGGGTTAGGACTCCAACATATTAATTTGTGGAGGGTGAAACAATTGAGACTATAGCACTATAGTATTTTTCCACAATGTATTTTCATTTGCAGATTCAGATTTTTTTAGCTCTAGAAAATGTTTTCAAATTATATACAAATATCAAGTGAAACATCTTAATGTACATTTTTATATTATTGTACAGTTACTTGTGTGTACAATTCTTCCCTGCCCTTCAAAATCTAAACTATCAACAGGAATGGAAAATATGATGGTTTTGTGTCTTCCACGTTATCTGTCCCATTATGGTTGCCGGCTATGTATGCATGCATGCACACACATACATGTGTGTATATATGTGTATACCCACATATATGTATACACATATTAGATATGCTTGTAAACTGTAATAGAAGATAAAAGGGTTAGAGAAAAAGATTCATATTTCATGAAAAGCCTATTAATTATTGCCTTATTCCCAGTATTTGTGTATTCTTCAATGTCTTTTCCTCTCTCGGTAATGTAGATGATATATATGAGATAAACTTTTGTATTGGTGAAAATGTTTTCCACCACTCCAAGAAGAAGACAAACATGATTTCTTTTTAATTGTCTTTTATTTATAAGTCGATTTCCTCTACTTAGAAACCTGCTTTCTGTTTAAAGTTCTAAAAGAAATCATACAGTAAATCATTATTGCAGGCAGAAGACATGGGAGTAGGACTGTTCAAGGCAGAGATCAACTTTAGTCACCTACCTTAATGATTAATCCTTTTTAGTCACAGATCCCTATGCAAAATTATCTCCCACTTTCTTCCTCTGAGCATCATCTTGCCAACTCTTGTATTTGAGTTTTGCATACATTGCGTTTTATAAAGGTCAAATTTTATTCTTTAAAATTCCATTATTAGCAAAAAAATATTTTCTAAAGTCTTTGAATTATTTTACCTTCCCATTCTCAGTTATTTCACCAAAAACTTACAGAATTGGTTTAGAAATATCTATGTAAACACCTTTAAACTAAAAGAGGAAAAATAATTATTATAATAAAGTTGGAGAGTTGAGAAAAAGACATCTCCTTGCAGGACAAGACATGAAGACGAAATCTCTAGAAGGAAGATAAAATATGGGCTATTTTAACTCCAGGCTTGCCCCAGGCACAATCTGACAGGGTAGGAAAAAGTTATGGCAATCAGTGAGAGAAAGTCCCCAGTTCTCGTTTCTCTTTCTACTTTATATTTCTTAAACATTAATCCATGGAGATATTTGAACCCTAGAGCGAATGAATTTCAGAAACTTAGAATGCCCATGAAGTCTCTTCTTATCAGGGGATAAATGCAGGGTCAGCAAGTTCATGCTGCCAATTTTCAAGGGAAAGAAATCCAAGTATTGTGTGCTGTTAAAAATCTATCATTCTTTAAACTTTAACTTTTTGTGTGAAACCACATGCAATTTGATTTAATTGTGGCAAAATATAAGATTGAATTTTTCTCATCCTTTTATTATTAAAAAAATTCTTCTAGGTTTAGGACAAAAGCTGAGGTGGGGAGCAGGGGCGAGGTTGAAGCAGGGACTATGTTTACCAGATTTAGAGTCCTGGACGTCCTCGCGCCACAGCTCTGTTAGCTATACCCTCTCCCCTTTCATGCTCTTGCCAGATACTGGGAGGCGTTACGGTCACTGATCGGAGATTATGGGACAAACAGTGTGTTAATTCATAACATGTGTCCTCAAACTGGGTTTAGTATGACATTATCAAAATAAATATTTCCAAACCAATATGGAATATTATAATGTCAGAGGAGCTCAACAACTCAGGACCTTTGTATAGATACTGATGGCTTTTTGGTGTCCTATCTTAGATGGAACAATTGTTCTTGACAGGCTTTATAGCAGTTATTTTCAAGTCCAGTCCTCACCCATTGTGACATGAGACTCAGGCTATGTGATTAATTGGTTTGTTTGCTGGTTGCAGACCTTCTTTCAGTCAGAAAAATGGATGTGATGACCTCCATAAATGCCTTCAGTTATAGTCCAAGGAAAACAAATATATTGCAAGCAGCCAAATCTATAGCAAAAAGATTTTAACATTGTAAATATATGCATTTTCTATACATATTGTTTTCATGTTTTTTATATGAAGAAATGCTACATTATTTGCTAATCTAATTTTAACTTGACATAAAATGTTTTATTTTGCTGGTATGCCTGTTTTAGATTCATACATACTATAGTGTGAAATTACCAATATATGTTTTCAATATTAAAAAAGTCATTTACTCTTTTTTATACAACTGCAAACCACCCTCCAATTTTCCCCAGAGAACAATAAATGACTACTCACTTACCTGATGCTGATCATACTGTTTGCACACAGTAGATACTGACATAGTTGTAAACTGGCACATAAGCATTACAATGCACCACCACATGTTAAAATGTTGCTGGAATGTGGTGCTAAAATAAAATCTAATATTTAACATACCATATGCAACACTTGAGTAAAATAGACGTGTGCTTAAAGGAGGAAAAGCATTTATTTTCTTATTTATTTTCCTTATTAAAGGCATCATGCGGTTATTTTTAACAACATTGCTCTCCTCATTGGGAGGAAGGCAATAGATCTAGAAGAAATTGCAATACAATCTATCATGCCTTCCCATCTTGCCAAATCCAAATTCATTTCTCTGAGTTCTCTAATTATCACTTGTAGCAATATTTATGATAGCATTCTCTTGCAAAGATAAAAAAGAATTCAGGGGATTATCATTTTTTTTTTTTTTGACGTAGGAGCAATAGAAAATTAGACAAGGTAGAAAATCTCACTCGTTTTCTCTCTCCTCTCTCTCACTGAATAACCTCAAAGGTTTAAGGGATTTCTCACTTCAGTTATCCAACATGTGTGACAAATGTCTTATAATTCCTATAATGTGCTCTATCAAAACATTTGAAATGGAAATTCCTATGGTAAGCAAGAACCATACAGTAGAAAAAGTTCAAGAATAATGACAACAGTAGTAAAACAGAGTGAGGCCTGACTCGAACCCTCATAGCAGGTAGATGAATGCATCCTGGTGCAGTGATGGTGAAAGATGATAAGAAATCAGTTGAAGGAAATCTTTTTAAGGTTTTTATTAATATTTGCTAGTGCACTTTTGTTGATCTGTCCTTTAAGAAGAGATGTTAGTTTTGATTTGCATTTCTCTAATGATTAGAGATGTTGAGCATTTTTTTATATGTTTGCTGGCCATTATTCTGTCTTCTTTTGAAAAGTTTCTGTTCA
>NW_012156062.1:1203095-1208680 GCF_000956105.1 Propithecus coquereli
ATACAAATATAAAGAAGAAAATAATTTAAGAAATACCGAAAGTCTTTTTTTTAATTTCTAAAATACATGGATGGACTATATTTTCTTATTGCTTCCTACTTTGTGAACCCACCAAAGCACTCTCTCCTTCAAATTATACATGCTGACAAGGATAGTGTATTAGATTGCTAATAGCAAATAACCACAGATTTGGTGGCTTAAAACAATACAGGTACATTAGCTCACAATTCTGGAGGGAAGAAGTCCAAAATTTGTTTCACTGGGATGAAGCCAGTGTGTCACCAAGGTTGTTTCCCTCTGGAGGTTCTAGGCAGCAATTCGTTCCCTGCCTCTTCCACCTTCTAGTGGTCGTGTTTCCTGTGGCTGCATCACTGCAATTACTGCTTCTGCGGTCACATTGCCTTCTCCTTGTAAAGACCCTTGCAATTACATCAGGCCTACCCAGATAATGCACTATTATATTCACATCTTAAGATCCTTAATTCAATCACATGTGCAAAGTATTTTTTGCTATAGAAAATAACATATTCACTGGTGTCAAGAATTAGGACATGGACATCTTTTGGAGGGTGAGAGTAGCATTATTCAGCACATAAATATGTTTTTCTCCTTCATATGTGGGAGATGAAAATGTTGAGCTCGTGGAAGTAGAGAGAGTAGAATTATAGTCAGTAGAAGCTGGGAAGTGTAGGGAGGAAAAAGGGATAGGGATAGGGTGGTTACAAAATTTTAGTTGGTAAGAGGAATGTATTTTAGTGTTCTGTAGCCCATTTTTTATTCATATTATTTGCTTTTTTACTATTAAGTTATTTGAGTTCCTGGTATATTCTGGATATTAGTCCCTTGTCAGATTAATAGTTTGTAAATATTTTTCCCATTCTACAAGTTGTCTCTTCACTCTGTTGATGTTTTTCTTTGCTGACTAGTAGCTCTTTAATTTGATATAGTCCCATTTGTCCATTTTTGCTTTCGTTTCTTGTGCTTTTGAGGTCCTACCCAAAAAAATCTTTGACCAGACCATTGTCTAGAAGTCTTTCCTCTATGTTTTGTTATAGTAGCTTTATATTAAATGATTTAGGGTCTTATATTTAAGTCTTTAATCCATTTAGAGTAAATTTTTATATATGGTGAGATAATGGCGTCTAGTTTCATTTCTTTGCATTCTTCTGCATATGGATATCCAGTTTTCACAGCACAATTTATTGGACAGGCTATCCTTTTCTCAATGTAAGTTTTTAGTGACTATGTTAAAAATCAGTTGGCAGTAAATATGTGGATTCATTTCTGTGTTTTCTTCTCTGTTCCATTGATCTATGTGTCTGATTTCATACTAATATTCTGTTTTATATCATTTTTAATCAATTCATCCATCAATTGGCATTTGGGCTGTTTCCATATTTTGACATTGTGAATTTTGTTAAAAAAATAGAATTAATTATCATGACAACAAAAACGACAAGAGTGAATAAACATCAATAAGGAAAAAAATAGAAAGAAAATGGAAGATTAAAGGAAAATAATAACTAAGGCAGTGTATAAAATAGACCATGGGTTGACACTCTTTATGTGATAAGCCACAGAATTATTTTTATTTTTATATTTTGTGAGTCACATATGGTCTTTGTTACACATTCTTCTTTAGTTTTGCAAAGTTTAAAAATGTAAAAAATAAACTACAATCGAGGCACATTCAGGACTAGATTTGGCTCTCAGGTAGCAGTTTTCTGTCCCTTGTACTAGACAGTCAAATAATGCATCAAATATACGATATATAACTAACTGGGCTCCCCCCACAAACAAACACACGAAGGAGCAGACATGTTACTAACAACTATAATACCATCTATCAGCTCTATATCTGCTACTACCTCAAAAAATTTGAAAAAGAAACACGTATTGAAATATTGTGTACTGGGCCTACTATTGACTCATATTAGATTTTAAAGACAAGGAAAAAGGCTTTAGGCACACAGCTAAAAATACCAAAACACTTACAAGGGGAAAAAATCATAATGATATCCATCTTCTCAATAGATAAATTTATATCATACTCAGTATTTTAAGATAACCAAGAAAGAAAACATGAGTGAAATTTCATCTAGCTATATGAACTTCAAGTTTAAAGGATGAAGAAAAATAGTTACTGACATGAAGAGACTAGGAAATATTTTTTCCTTGGTATCTCTAAGAATATCTACTAGGAATCAAGCTTTAGTATGATATAAAATTAATCAAAAACATTTGCCATAATTTCCAAGAGTAATAAAATAGTGAATATTTTATACACAGAGCTAATATTTCAAAATATGAATAAAACTGAAAATAGTACATAAACATTTTTGCCATGACAATAGAGAAATAAAACAATTAACAAAAATACTGGATAAGAAGGCAAAGATTACATAAGTATACTTGAAATAAGAAAATTTCACACTAAGATAATATTAAAGAATAAATTACATTTTGCTTATAAGTGAGAAAAAGGATAGGAGATAACAGTAATTCCACCCTTGTTCTGGCAGGAAATTAAGTCAGTATCTAAAGAGAAAAGAGATTGTGTTTTATTTTAAATGTTAGTATAAAGGTAAACATTAGAAACATTTTCTTTTTTATTGTTTATTTCAGAATATTACAGGGGTACAAATTTTGGGGCTACATGTATTGCTTTTGTACAGTCTGAGTCAAAGTTATAACTACCCATCACCCAGACAGTGTGCATTGTACTTGCTTGGTGTGATTTTACCCATTCCCCTTCTCTCCTCTCTCACTTGCTTAATTTCTGTTGAGATTTTTTTTTCTTTAATTTCAGAATATTATGGGGATACAAACATTTTAACTACATGTAATGCATTTGCCTCGCCCAAGCCAGGACTGCAAGCGTGCCCTTCCCCCATACAGTGTGATGCGCTTCCATTAGTTGTGGGCTTATCCGTATCCCCATATGACTGGCACTTAATTCGTATTACTACCATGTGAGCACCTTAGTATTGGTCAGTTAGTACTAAATTGATAGCAAGTACATGTGGTGCATGTTTCTCCATCCTTGTGATATCTCACTTCGAAGGATGGGCTCAAGCTCTATCCAGGATAATATAAGAGGTGCTAGTTCACCATTGATTTTTGTAGTTGAGTAGTATTCCATGGTATACACATACCACATTTTATTAATTCACTCATGTATTGATGGACGCTTGGGTTGTTGAGTTTTATTTCCATATGTATGAGGGCTGATCGGTTAGTTCCAATTTAATAGTGAGTACATGTGGTGTTTTTTTTTTTCCATTCTTGCAATACTTCACTTAAAAGAATGGCCTTTAGTCCCATCTAGGCTGCTACAAAAGATATTAATTCATTTTTAGGGCTGAGTAGTACTCCATGGTATACATAAACCACATTTTATTAATCCACTAATGAATTGATGGGCACTTGGGTTGATTCCACATCTTTGTGATTATGAATTGTGCTGCAATAAACATTCAAATAAAAGTGTCTTTTTGATAAAATGGCTTTTTTCGTTTAGATAAATACCAGTAGTGGGATTGCTGAATCGAATGGTAGGTTTACTTTTATTTCTTTGAGGTATCTCCATAGTATTTTTCTTAGAGGTTTTACTAGTTTGCAGTCCCAGCAAAAATGTATAGTGCTTCTTTCTCTCTGCATCCATGCCAGCATCTGTTGTTTTGGGACTTTTTGATAAAAGCCATTCTCACTGGATTTAGGTGATATCTCATGTGGTTTTGATTTGCATTTCCCCAATGATTAGAGATATTGAGCATTTTTTATATGTTTATTGGCCATTAGTTTATCGTCCTTTAAAAAGCTTCTGTTCAAGTCTTTTGCCCAATTTTTAATGAGGTTGTGTGATTTTTTACTTGCTGATTTTCTTGAGTTCTTTGTAGATTCTGGCCTTCTATCAAATGTATAGTATGCAGATATTTTCTCCCATTTGATAGGTTGTCTATTCACACCATCAATTGTTTTTTTTGGTTATGCAGAAGCTTTTTAATTTAATCAAGTCTCATTTATTTATCTTCGTTGTTGCTGTGATTGACTTTGGGGTCTTTTTCATAAATTTTTTGCCTCAACTGATATCAAGAACAGTTTTTTCAACATTTTATTCTAGAATTCTTAGAGTTTTATGCCTTAGATTTAAGTCTGTTATCCATTGCGAATTAATATTTGTGAGTGGTGAGGGGTCAGGATCCTGTTTCAATCTTCTACATGTTGCTATCCAATTTTCTCACCACCATTTATTGAGCACAGATTATTTCCCCCAGTGTACATTGTTGTCAAACATCAAATGGAAATATGATAATTATATCTGAGTTATCTGTTCTGATCTATTGCTCTATGCCTCTGTTTTTGTGCCAGTACCATGCTATTTTGGTTATTATATCCTTGTAGTATAGCTTGGAGTCTGGTAAATTGATATCTACTAATTTGCTCCATTTGCTTAAGGTTGCTTTGGCTATATGGTTCCAAATGAAGCGTAGAATTACATATGGTTCCATATGTAGCATAGAATCATTTTTCTACATCTATGAAAAATGACATTGGTATTTTAATGGTGACTGCATTGAATCTGTAAATCACTTTAGACAATATAGACATTTTAGCAATGTTGATTTTGCCAATTCATGAGCATGCTACATTTTTCCATTTGTTTATATCCTTTGTAATTTCCTTCCTTAGTGATTCATAGTTCTCCCTGTAGAGGTCTTTCACCTCCTTGGTTAAATAGATTACTAGGTATTTTATTTTCTTTGTTGCTATTATGAAAGGTATTGAGTCTTTGATTTGATCCTCAGCTTGACTGTTGTAAAAAAGTCCCAGACCAGATGGTTTCACAGCCAAATTTTACCAGACCTACAAAGAAGACTTGGTACCTGTACTGCAGAAATTATTTCATAACAACAAAAGAAAGGAATTCTACCAATTCATTCTACAAAGCCAGCGTTACCTTGATATCAAAGCCAGCAAAGAACATGACAAAAAAAACAAAAGCAAAAACAAAAAACTACAGAGCAATATCCCTTATGAAGATAGACGCAAAAATTCTCATTAAAATTCTGGCAAACTGAATTCAGCTGCACATCAAAAAAATAATCCACCGTGACCAAGTGGATTTCATCCCAGGGAGGCACGATAGCTCAACATATGTAAATCTATGAATGTGATTCACCACATAAACAGAAGCCAAAACAAAGACCATATGATCATCTCAATAAATGCAGAAAAAACAATTGACAAAACCCAGCACCCTTTTATGATAAGAACTACCAAGAAAATAGGCACAGATGGAACATACCTCAATATTTTAAAAGTCATATATGACAAACCCACAGCCAACATCATACTGAATGGGGAAAAATTTAAAGCATTCCCATTTAGTACTGGAACTAGGCAAGGTTGCCCACTATCTCCACTTCTATTCAACATAGTGCTGGAAGTCCTAACCAGAGAATCAGGCAAGAGAAGGAAGTCAAGGGTATACGAATGGGGAAGGATGGGCTCAAACTATCTCTACTTGCTGACAATATGGTCTTATATCTAGAAAATCCCAAAGACTCTTCTAAGAGATTCCT
>NW_012156062.1:1210315-1212327 GCF_000956105.1 Propithecus coquereli
AAATCAGTAAAGACGATAGAATTGCAAGGTAAGCCAATCTGCATGATCATATATACATTTGCATATATCATCATAAATATAATGATAATTTAGTAATCTTGGAATGAAATACATTTTCAGTCTTTGTCTCTTACTGCCCAATTCTCGTCTTGTCTATGAAAATAAGTTCTGTATCATTACTATAACAATTCAATTTAACTTATTCCTTGTTGTTCTCTCTTTCTTATAGCACTACAGAGGATAAGTAAATGAGGGTGCTTGCTAGAGAGCTGAAACAAATAACAAATTTAGAATTTGTATTTCCTTTTGCCTCATCCAACTGCCATTGCTTACCCTTAGACCTTATGTATTACTAAAGACATTTGCCCCGGCTTCCCCATTAGTGCAGTCATTAGTGCTGTTCTCCGGTCGTGTTCCATGGGGATGTCTGCAATCATCACAGTCCTCGTGGAAGTGCCCTAGAGGCACTTGCCATCTAAACAAATCACTCGTAGAATGAATGAGAGAACAGCGTATCTTAAATGTGTTTTGAGAATACAGACCTGAATTGTCCAATAAAATAGCCACTAGTTATCAGTAGCTATTAAAAATTTGATTAAAATTAAATAATATTAAAACACTAGTCATGTTTCAAGTGCTCAATAGCCACTTGTGACTAGGAGCTATCCTTTCGGGTTTTGAACAGAACAGATGTGAAACATTTTAATCACTACAAAGATGTCCAGTGGACAGTACTACTCTAGATTCTTAATAGTCTTTTTAGAAATAAGGTCATATAATCAAATATATTAGGAAAATGCTGTACATTTTACTATCTTATTGGAGATTTGTTAGATACATTTTTAATGTAATTATTTTTTAACTGTTTCCCACATTGATTGTATTAGGTATTTTCAATTCCTACATGAATTCAGGCATAAACTAATGTTCCATGAAACTCTGTGGAAGTTTTATGGAGGATTTAAAATATGATTTATTAACTAAGCACTAATAAAAGAAACTGACTTGAATCTCACATATGATAAGCTCACTGCAGTAGAGATTTAGCTAGTAAACACAAATTTTACAACTTATTTTTTTAAAAAATCCCAACATATGTTCTATAGCACATAAGCAAACTAAAGGTAAGTCTGTACTTAGTTAAAAGCTACTTTAAAAATACAAAGCATTTTTGTTTGTTTGTTTTCCATGGGGGAATTATTTCATGATTTAATGTGCATATGTAAGTGAAGGCTTATTGATTATTAAAGTTAAAAAATTTAGTTAGATGCAATAATATTAACTCATGGCTAAAAGTTCTGATTCAGTACTCAAAAATGTTTCATAAGCAAAGGAGTTATTTAAAAATGCACATAACTTCTAAGGTGAGTGTGCATAAACAAATGCTTTGAATACCCATCATTTGGGTGAATAGCAATTTTTGTTGTCATGCATTATCATTATTGCCTGGAACTGGTTGGGGTTTGCTTTTTTTCCCCTTAAATATTTACACTTAATTAACACATTTGTAGGATTGCTTTAAGCTCTTGCATGGGTTGATGATTTGGTTATATAAAGTTGCTGATTATTTTGCAGTTTTGATCATTAATTTGTTCTGCCTCTATTCTTCAATAAAATCAAATTCTCGGGCAGTCTTAATTTGGCCACCATTAAAAAAAATAAGAGTTTTCAAATATTTTCATAAGGTTATGTCACTAGCAAATGATGAAATCAGGACTCAGGCACAGATATTCTAAAATATAGTCTATTCTTAGCTTAATATTTAATAATATATCGGTCTAAATATTGGACTTTAAACATTAAAATTGTATCATTGTGAATGAATTTTTTGTAGTAGAAAGAAAAGACATATGACATTTGCAAAAACAAGGGCAAGTGCAAGACCAAAGGGAGCAATGAGAAGTCTCTATACTGACGGAGAGATGGAAGAGTCAACCCCTTCTTGATGAGGTTAACATTTCGGGAGACGGACTAAGACAGTCTGTGTGTGCATACTGAATATGTAAAAGCTA
>NW_012156062.1:1213407-1216122 GCF_000956105.1 Propithecus coquereli
TTTTGGAGATATACTCCCTATGAGGCTTAAATTATAATTTTTTATTATTATACATGTTGGTTATTTACTGATTTATTTTGGCTTGGTTAATTTTGGTCTTTTATTCTGTGCAGAGGCAACGTTCTGGGCAATATAACAAAGCTAACGCTTTTATTTTACTCTCTCAATTATAGACTTGAGCAAGATGTTGGCAGCATTCAACTCCAGAAATAGCTCCCCGTGATCCTGATATTTGTGCCTTATGCTCCCTTTCATGAGGTCCACATGGCAAAGAATAGAGTCCAGCCTCTGTCCGAGAGAGAGCAAGGAACAGAGGCCCTTAGTCCAACAATCTGGAGAAACTGAGTGCTGCCAACAAGCACATGAATACATTTGGAGGTAAATTCACCCTGAGTTCTAAAATGACTACAGTCCCAGCCGATTCCTTAATTGTGGCTTGTGAGACACAATGAGCCAGAGGTTCCAACTAAGCTGCCCCTGGATTCCTGACCCACAGAATTTGTGAGACAATAAATGTTTGTTGCTTTAAGTGACTACATTTTAGGATAATTTGTTACATTGCAATAAATAACTAATGCAATTTTAGTCATGAAGAATGCAAAGGAATAGCCACATATACAACTTTATGATGATGATAATATACCTACAACTAACCAGTAGTGAATTTACTTTCCTCTTCCAGCAGACACAAAAGAAAACATACGTTTAAATCTCTAGTACAATGCCATTATTATGAATTTTAGATAATATGTTAAAATTATGTTGAAGACTAAAAGAAATCCTATAGACTACCTACCTCAGTGTTGAAAATGACACAATACGTTAGTGAAGTCACAGGTCACAGATTTTTCCTATTCATCTTTAAACCTCAGTTCCTCTGGCTTCTAAACAAGTTTACCCTATTTTTTTTAAAGAAAATGTATAATCTCTTTTTTGCAGATTCATTTGCTTTTAGCACCACTGGTTAGAAAATATGGAGGTGTGTAAAGGCTTGGTGGGGAATCCCAAAGATCAAATTCAGATTCCTAAACGCAGCCTTTTCCACTCGGTGTTTCTGTGCATGGCCCACATGCGTCTTTGCTGACTATTAAGGGCTCTAAAATCAAGGACTCCACCAGATGTATAAAGCACTTGTTGGACTGCGACCCTAGGTCATTAAAGACTGAAATCATTGACATTGCATAGAATAATGTCCTAAAAGCCAATTGTCTGTCTCATTTGTTACCACATTTAACTGCCTTGAGTTTCTGAAAGATTTTGCTTATAAACATTTAACCTTCTTCTCAATGATGAATTGAAGGACACGTTTACTGTGGACTAGCGTTTAATTTCCAGCAGCAAGTTCTGACACAATGGCTCTTTATCAGTCCTATAATACTGGTTATGGTTACGGTTGGTCCTTTCGAATTTCATGAAGCTTTCTTCAATCTCATACATTGAATGTTTTTAAATTGCAAAATTTGGCTCAAATATTAAAATATAAGCACATCAAGTATGCAGATGAAGAATCATTTGCCATTTATTTCAGAATGGCAACAAATTTAGTCCACTGAAAACGTTTGACTTTCAATGCACACTGTAGGTATTTAGTTGTGCTGCCATTTCCAAATTAGCCTTTTAAAGTAAGTTCTAAAAGTTAAAATTCACTTATTTTTATTTTTTAAAATCCCTGTTTGCAATACGTATAGCAAATTCAAAGGTGTTTTGCTCTTTGTTATTTCAAGAATAAGCCTATAAATCTTTATACATACTTTCTCCTGAAAGTGAAAAGCATAAGATCAAGATAAAAGTAATGATGGAGCCGGGTGCGGTGGCTCATGCCTGTAATCCTAGAAGTTTGGGAGGCTGAGGGGGGAGGATCTCTTGAGGCCAAGACTTTGAGACCAACCTAAGCAAAATAGTGAAACCCTGTCTCTACAAAAATTGAAAAATTAGATGTGTGTTGTGGCGCATGCCTATAGTCCCACGTACTTGGGAGGCTGAGGCAGGAGGATCGCTTGAGCCCAGGAGTTTGAGGTTGCTGTGAGCTATGATGATGCCACTGCACTCTTGCCCAGACAACAGAGTGAGACCCTGTCTCAAAAAAATAATATTAATAACAGAGGGGAAAAATGTCATTTAATTTATATAACACCTGATGGCAAAGCAAAAAATAGTTTAATATTTCTTGATATATTGGAAGCACAAATAAATAAATAATGGAGTTATGGTAAATAGTATGTTACATAAAAAGGGAAGAGGAGAAAACTGAGAAAGATCAGAAAACTGAAAACCATAGAAATTTCAGTGAAGCATTTTAATTTTCTCTGAAATACTAAAAGATATGGTCACCATGAAGTGGAAACACAAAGCCAAAAGCATAGACTTATCATTTCCCACCAGATGGGGTAAAAAGTGATGTGCATAACATCAGAAAAGATATTGCCAAGAACTAAAAACTGCAGAAATATTAAAATTCATGTTATCGGCAGCAATGACCGCAGCACACCCCATTGTTTCCTCCCGGTGCACGAAGTCCTAGCTGCTCCAGACATTGCTCCGAGAAAAGTTCTCTTTTCTCAGTAGGCTTCACCACACATGTCAGGCCACTCTATGGGTTAAACATCCTTCTCTAAACCACTCGCCCTGATTTTCTTCATTCCGGCCATATAAAGGGGGCTAGTAATTTAAAAATCACACCATTTCTCTTGCTTCAGCAGTTCACGTGGATTTATA
>NW_012156062.1:1216932-1228542 GCF_000956105.1 Propithecus coquereli
GGGAGTAGAATTACTAGGTTATAATATATGCATATATTTAACCTTAGTAGAAAGTGTCAGCTTGTTCTCCAAAATTTTTGTCCAATTTATGACTTCCAGCAGTGCATAAGAGTTCTAGTAGATCCACATCCTGGCCAGCACTGGTATTGGCAAACTTCAATGTTGGCCGACCAGTCTGTACGTAACAAGCTTCTACATATGCATGGGTCTATTCCCGGGCTTTCTCTTCTGTCCTATTTGTCATGTTTTCAATGCCTGAAATGATATCACACTTCTTTTTTGTAAGTCTTGATTTATGACAATAAAATGTTCTCTCCCATATTCTTCCTCTTCAGTAGCATTTTGGCTATGGTTAGGCCATTGTATTTCCATATAAATTTTAGAATCAATAAAGAAAAACTACTTGTTTTTATTTGGAAATAAAATGTATATATGCGTATAATACATATCCGATAGCCCAATGAGTATCTAACACTTGCTAATTCTGAAAATTTATATTCAGTTGTTTTGGTTGTTTTTATGTATGCAATCCTATAGCCTATTATTATTAACAGTCTTTGTTTCTTCTTTTATAAATCTGAATTTTATTTTTTCTCAATGGGACTTTGCGTTAATCTATGGCAACATCTGTTTTTCTTAACTAAGAGAAGACATCCTGCTTACTGGATCTATTTAGATTTGGGAGGTGAGAGAATATTTAGCCGAACAGTTGGCTCCAACCCATGAGCTATGTAACATGGAATAAGGAGAGTTTAGTTGCTATCCTGCCTGTTGTTGCCACTGTTGCTCCGGTGTATTCAAAGGAAGGTCGACAGTTTTGTGTCGGATCACGACCCTAGTTGGAGCCTGTGGAAATCGTCAATCGGGAAGCATATCAGAGACCTTTAGTCCATAGAACAGGCTGTGTTAGGAACTATTCTTCTTGTGCAAAGTGGTCTTAGCTTCCTCAGCTTGTGCAGCAGGACACATTCAATAAATGGAAGTGGTACAAGTAGGGAAGGGCTCACCGTGTTCTACAGCCACTAACAGTTTGTACGCATGTGTGGACTCATACATCATATTAAGCCGTCAACTCAGGAAATCAACTCAAGCCTAATCTATGGTTTGTTTTGCTCATTGATTGGCTCGAGCTAGAACTGGAAGGATACTTCATTTTAGCTACACATTCAAGGATGGAACTACAAGCCAGTGAAGAAAATGACTTCCTAAAGTGAACAGGAGTCTGTACAATGCTGAATGTCTGGAGGGACATTTTTCTTAAGGAAAGGAGTACCAAGGATACAAATCTATAATGATTTATGGGCAATGGATAACCACATAGCAAGAAGGTAGAACAAATTAAAGAAAATGATTAATGGTTTCCTCATAAAGAGATCCGGAGAAGTATTTTATGCATATAAATTTTAGAATAAACATAGAGTGAAAGTTTGTTTGTTTGCTATGTGAATGCTCATCAAAAGTGTTTACTGCAGAGGACACTTTCAATAATACAAGGGACAGTTCAGCTTCTTTCACTAATTACCATGAATCCTGATCAACAGGCTCACGAGGCAGCTGGGATGGAGATACTGTCTCTATTAAATAGCATGGACTTCGCTTCACTGAAGCTGATCTGATCTTTGCCATTGCTGGGACACAGACTCACAGTTACAGAGATCACTGTCATTACCTGGGGGAATAACACTTCCCTTGGGATTATGTGTGATCCTTTTCTTTTCTAAGCAGGCAACTCTTTTCATGTGACGAGAAATTATGCTGCAGAAGGATGTGTCTCCCTTCGCCACAACGCTTCTAGCAGCAATATTGATTGTGAATTTGCTGAACGTCTCATTCACTTTTATGATACTACACACATTATTTTGGAGTAAGCAATTCGTTTTAAAATAAAAACAACAACATCAAGATTAATCATGGAGTGGCTTGTGTCCAGGGAGTGTGTTTTACCCTGGTTTTTTCAGCCAGAGTAAACAGTTTCATGTAAAGTTGAAGTGACCTTGTGAAGATTTAGTAATGCCATCACCACCAGCTGTATTGTCCTGCAGTGTGTGGCCCATGCCAGCATCTACCTGTGTGTAGTGGAATAAGCAATTATGCTGGACTACAGCACGCTTTCCCTAGGCAACATGTGGTGCAGTGTCTCCCATGACCACACGTACTGTTCTTCTGTTCCGGATTTATAAGTCGAATTTTCTAATGATCCTCTAGTAAATTTTTATTTTCCGTCACTAGAAGTTTGTGCTCTTCTGCTGTAGAAGTGTAATTCATCCAGAGAATCTAACACTGGTTCCATGCAGTCACTCTGCTGGTTTGAATCCCCATGTAATTGAACAGAAAAGGAAAGAGAATGTTTACTGTACTTGCGAGATGCTAAATTCTGATTATCAAAACATCATGTATTAGACAGAGCTCTCCACAGAAACAGAATTAATTATGTATGTGTGTATGTGTGTATGTGTGTGTGTGTGTGTGTGTGTGTGTGTAGTCAGCCCTCCACTCACTAATATTATCAGTAATCTAGAGATATCGAAAGTATAGGAGAGTATGTGCATAGCTTATATGTAAATATTATGCCATTTTATCTCAGAGAATTGAGCATTCATGGATTTTGGTATTTATCCTCAGGAGGTCCTGGAACCAATCCCCCATGGATACCAAGGGATAACTGTATATATGTGTGGGTTGGCTTGTTATAGGTTATGGAAGCCAAAAAGTCCCACAAACTTCCATCTGCAAGCTGGGAAGCTAGAGAAGCTGGAGGTGCAATTTAGCACGAGTCCAGAGGCCTGAGAATCAGGGGATAAATGGTGTAAGTCTAGTTTGAATTCAAAAGCCTGACAACCAGGAATGTTGATCTCCAAGGGCAGAAGACAGTGGGTTTCCCAGCTTAAGCAGAGAGAGAAAATTCACCTTTTCTCTACCTTTTTGTTCTATTCAGTTCCTCAATGAATTAAATGACACCTGTCCACACTGGTAAGATCATCTCTTCTTTATTCAGTCATTCAATTTAAATGTAAATCTCTTCCGGAAACACTCTCACAAACATTCAGAAATAATGTTTCAGCAGTTAGCTGGAGATCCCTCAGCCCAGTTAAGATGACACAAAGATTAACCATCATAAGTAGGTAGAGGGGAGGTTTTTTTTTTGGAATGCATGGGATCCTCAGGTGAATTGTTCCATTCCTGCATAACCTTTAATAATAGAAAAATTGAAAACACTATTGGCTCAGAGTAGTAGATAATGAAATTTCAGGTGCTGAAATGCTTTTCTGAGGGAAAAGGCAACAAAGGATATGTAGAATAGGAACATTGTGAATATCAACTATAGCATCATGCACTGAAATGACTGTGGTGACTGAAATCATTCTCCCTTTCTCCCAAATGCATCTGTTTATAGCTATATTTCCCTGTGACTTTCCCCTAATGCAGTGGCTATGAATATTTTTTCTTTGCCATATTGTAAATATAGACTTTACTCTCTCCTTTCCCTAATACTTTATATATGGTGCATTTCTGATAGTTGGCTGTTAATAGTTTTCATTCTAGAAAATCAAGGTAGAGTTTTAACCAAACAGAGAATGGATATAACTTTGAGACGGATACTGTGATTGACAGTGCACTGGGCGTTCCTGTTGGCATCATCTTGTAGAAGAGGTGGACATTTTTTATGTATAGAAAGCTATGAATAGAATTTGAGCAGCCTACTTATATAGTGTGACAGATATGTGGATTGACACTAACAACCATTTTTTCCCTTGTATTTCTAAGTTTGGAAAGCTAAATGTTGCGTTTCTTAAACACCCTTAGAAATTCTGAATGCAGATCAGGCATTCCATTTATAAATGAAGCAGGCCCATATTTCTGGAGTAGTCTGGGTCCATGAAGTGGCTCTGACAGAAATGAGTGTTGGCAGAAACTGGACTCCGTGGCTTAATGGCTGATTCCCAGCCTCGCGCTCCAAGAAAACGGTGGCTGGGGAAGCACCGTTGTCAGAGGCAGGCACTGTGCCCTACACTCAAGGCGACAGAGCAGCGTCCTGGTTCTCTGACTCTAGCTGTAGTGGTGTGTAATTAAAGCCAAAACTTAGTGGTGGCTGCATGAAATCAGCTTCACTAGTTCATCCAAGAATTGTGGATTCACCTACTTGGTCTTGCTGTCCTGCACGGAATCCCAGCTGACTTTTTTGTTATTGTGGTTCGCTTGTCATATAAAACACACACATATGTTCAAAGCTTCTTTAGAAACTATATGTGAGATTTTAAAATTTGTCCTGCATATACTTTTTGAGCGTATTGATACTAATATAACATTTTCTGTAGACATCAAGAAAGGTCAGTTTATACCATAATTAGAAACAACCATGACATCCACCTATAGCCAAGATGTCATAATGGGACAAGATTTATTCTCCTGTCTAAAACAATTAAAATTCTCCTCAAAATTTGTGAACGATAGGTCTTGAGACATTGGACATCAAGCAATGAAGGATAATTATTGCTGAAAAATGAGAGACAATACAAATCCTATTGTTTCCCCAATTTACGGTCAGAAAGTATTTCTAGGCTGTGGCTCAGGGCTCCCATAGAAGAAACCCAAGTGGATTCAAAAGTCTTCCTTATCTGGAGAAACAGAGACAGAACTGTAAGCAGGCTAAGGTGGCCAGAATTTGCAAAATGGATTTCAAATAGAAGACTGCTTCACGGGGGAACCTCAGGCATCTTCAGAGAGCCCTGCCAGTGTTCAGTCGAGTATTGACTAGCACATGCGTGGATGGAAGCAACCCAAGGACATGCAATAACTACTGAGATGATGAGGGGAAATAGTATATGGAGCTCACAAAGTGCCAGAGATACTACCTGCTGTTACCAACCAAGGTGGGAAACCTAATAATTCATGGAGCAGCAGGTGTAATACTTGGAAAGTCTTGCCGCCGTCATAGGGAAAAATTGACCCAAGACGAAATGCTCTTCTGCTTCTGCCTAGCACAGTGTTAAAACCAGGTAGGAAAGGAGGAAACCATTTTCAAGATTAAACAACATCCCAGAACAAAGCTCAAGAATATCCATAGGAATAAAAACTTATCCACTACCCAATAAGATAAAATGCACAGTGTCTGGTATCTAATCACCATGTACGATTAGATACAAGAAAGCGAAATTGATAGTGCCTGGCATCTAATCAGACACAATGAATGGGTAATGCATTTTTTCTTAATTGTGGTGATTATTTAATGAATATATACATATATCAAAATGTATCAAATTGTACATTTTTAGCACATATTTTAGTTTATATATTTTTATAAAAAATTTTAAAACTTCACTTCCTTAAGACAAAAATCTGCCTCTTGGACAAACTATATATCTACTACTGGCCCGCAAGAAGAAAAGAGAAAGGACGCAGCTGTACGTGCAAGCCTGCCCGGAAGTGTCGCGACGACTGTGCACAGCAGCGGTGGCCGGCAGCGTGGGAGGCGGAGCACTGGAGAATCCCAGCCCCCGGACCTGCCGCCACGTGCAAGGCGTCTCGTTACTACCGTAGAAAGAAAACAATGTGCCAAATACGATGTTTTTGTTGTATATCATTGGCTGAAACAAGTCATATGCCAGAGCTAGCTTCAATGGGAAAACAAAATAAGTGATGTGAAGATCACTAGTAAATACTAGAGTCTATTAGACTAACTAACTCTCTAGCTGTTTATAAAATGAACTCAAGCCCTTTGCAGGGGAAATGACAACAATTCACACAGTTATACCATCAAGATCAAAGTTCAGTATTTTTTGATGATTCATTGCAATCCCCTTACCATATTGAAATGTAAACTATTTTTTTGTGTGTAATATCTAGTTGTGGCTTCTTTCTACCTGGAAATTTCTGAACTAAAAATAAATGTTATCTACCTGCTGATACATCCCATATACTGGAATGATTGGAACAGCACAAAACTGGACATATCAGTCTTTGGTCCATAGGAATATTGCAATCCTGTTCTTTTATTAGTGTTGTGCAACATCTAAAATTAAAATTCAATATCATGATCTCTCATGACAACAGAAGCAAAGAAGGACTCAATATAGTTTCAACTCCCCTCTCCCACTCAACTCCTGTAAATACAATCGCATGGCCAAACAACCTTCCAGCTACAGCCCCTGTTTCATCATAGTAAGCTTCAGTTCCCTGACAACCCACAAAATTACTCAAGCAAGCCAGTCACATCCTCCTGTGAAAGTCAGGGATAACTTCATCCTTTTGTTACTACAAAGCCTCGTCCACAGACCTTGCTACTTCACTCTGTCCCTGAGTGCAGACCTCAACGTGGCCCGCATGGCATGCTGTTCTCCTCCTCTGTGCAGTAGGCCGTACGTGGCTAATAAACCTCTGCTGACCTCTCTGTCCAGTGTCAGGTCACATGCATCTGGACATTCCCAGAACCTAAAGGTGAACCAACAGTGTGAAGAGGACACGATCTAAACAATCGGTCCCCGATGATGCTACTTTGGAAGAACTTTTTCTCAGTTTTTCTCTATGATCTCCACATGCCCGTGGGGACCCATGATATTTTGGCCACTTCTGAGGTAGGGAGCACTAGGTCTCACTAGGTCTGTGAACTCAGTCATTCCGACTCATCAATGATTTCAAACTAGCTGTTATTTTCTGAACTCTTTTTTTTTAAAAAAAACTCATTAAAGCTAACCAAAGCACATACTATCAAAATTTTCTTTTCTGACCTCTTTCCCCAAACTTACAAGTTAGTAAGTTACCTAATATTTCTTCCAAGTGACTGTAAGTAGCACTTCTATCAATTATTTAACATTGGTTTCTGAGTTGTTTCATCCTATACTGAATCAATATGTTACATAAATTAATACCTTTCTATTGAGTTATTCCTCTATCTGTTCCTACCTATATCATTTCTCTGTGACTACTACATCCAGTAGAATATAACTTGTATCATAAGTTTCCCTTATGGTACAAAGGGAAAGTATTACGAAGTCTAAGTGCTATTTACACATTTGCTTTTTTCTTACAAGTAGTAGCTGTATAAATGAATATTGAATTATAGAGTCAGCAAGTAGATGTTCTCAGTCAGCATGGAATGCTATAACAAAGTACAATAGACTGAGTGGCTTATAAACAACAGAAAATCATCTCTCACAGCTCTGGAGGCTGGAAGTGCAAGATCAGGGTGCCAGCGTGGTTAGGTTCCCGTAGCAGTCGCCTCCAGGTTGCAGACCATCGACTTCACACTGAGCTCTCTGGGGTCCCTGTTTAAAGGGCTCTAATGTCATCCATAGGGCTCCACGTTCATGATCTAATTACTTCCCAAATGCCCCACCTCCTAAAACTGTCAGATGCGGAGTTAGGAATTCAGTATATGAATTTAGGGGGTGGTGAAAGACATAAACATTCGGTCCCTAACAGTGGATGAACATCATACGGATGGAATCTGCTCAGCATTGGAGTGAGGACTTTGTTTTCTGGTTAAAGATTACAGATTTTATCTTCTTTCAATTATTTATCTTTTAAATTAAATACGAGTGGGTCCCTGGTAATTTCTCTACTCCCACCCCTCTTATTCCTGCAATTTTTTTTTCACTGATTTTGACAACAATGTTCCTGTCAGACCTAAATTTAATTCTTACATTTTCTCTACTTTGGGACCTTATATGTTATTTGGTAGAACTCTAGAAAATACAGCTACAAGAATTATAAGACAGAAATCATTTCAAATAAGTCTTCACCTAGAACAAGAATAATGGTTAAAGTCATAAAGCTTAAATAGTCTGACATGCTTCACTACTTTGTACTTTAAAATGTACTTTGACATTTTTTTTTTTAGACAGAGCTAATGATGGATTCACTGCCTAACATGTTGAGAGTAATTTTGTAAAAGGACTAAAAAAAAAAAAAGAGAGATAACCATAGACTTAAATAACAGAAAGTTCTGTTTACATAGATCTTTCTTAATGTTACCAAAATGTTCATTAGATTGCAAGGAAACAAACTTTTTTCCCAGGATTGTATAGGTTGTTTATGCTCCTACTTAAATGAAGTTTGGTATAAATTATAAATTAGAATCTCCAAATCAAACTTATGTTTCATTGAAGCAGAGTTCCACATACATTGTTACCAGATCAAAGTGATGTAACATTAAAGTCTATTTTTAATCTTTCTTCAGAAGATCAAAGAAGGTATGATTTCAAATTTTGATAAACTTTTCTGATCCCCTTAGGAGATCATATGTCAGGTTTTAGGTTAGAAGAAGAAGAAAATTAATACTGGTTAATATCAGCCTAGAATTGGTAGGAGATTACCAAGTTACAAGGCACCAAAATTGAGTACTACAAAAAAGATAAAATTTCAATTTGGTGTTACAAATTTGGAGATATTTTCTAAAAAATTCCATGTGAATTGATATAACTTATAGTGATGAGAAAATAGCATGATTAATTATCTTAAGGCCTGCATTTTTATGTTCAGTTTTCTCCTATTCTTCCTTATGCTGAATTTCTATATAATTTTCAAACCTAACATTATTGTAGAATTTTAATTAAAATGAAATTTAAAATAATTTTATAAAGATAAAGTGTATAAATTCCAAAGGATTATGAAATAATTGTAAGGAAGTGGAAGTTAAAAAAATAATCCATATAAGTAAATTCTACATTGCATAATCATATATTTTAAAATGATCATATATTATATGTTGATACATGCAGCTTATGTTCTGGAAGATGAGAATCATGGGAAAATTACTTTTAGCTTATTTTATCATTAAAAAATATAGTCATATTATTTCCCAGGTCACTCGCTCCAAGTTTTGTCCATTTAAGTAGTATATAATATGTGGTAGTGGATGTCCAGTTAAAACGTCATGGATTTTGACTGATAAATATAAATTAGCAGAAATTTAAGAGGACATAAAGTTCAAACATTTAGGTAATTGTAACATTTTATAATTACTAAGCAAAAGAATGTTTATTTCATTTTATTTCTAAAATTATTGGCAAGGGCAGGAGTGATAATGGTATAATTATTAGCCATGAAGATTCAACTCATGTCTTTTTGGAGTTGCCTCTTCAAAATATCAGGCCATAAAATATCCCATTAGGCTCTGGGTACTTAAATTTCACTTTGTATTTTGGGTTTTTGTTTGTTCGTTTGTTTTTAATGTAGAAAAAAATTGCTTTATATTTATTTAATTTGGGATATTATGGGGTACAAACATTTTGGTTACATGTAATGCATTTGCCTCGTCCCACCCAGGACTACAAGCATGCCCTTCCCCCATACAGTGCGCTCTGCTTCCATTAGTTGTGGGCATATCTCCCCCCTCCCACCTGACCGGCACCCAATGAGTATTACTTCCAGGTGAGCACCTTAGTGTTAATCAGTTAGTACCAATTTGATGGCGAGTACATGTGGTGCATGTTTTTCCATTCTTGTGATACCTGACTTTGAAGGATGGGCTCAAGATCTAGCCAGGTAGTATAAGAGGTGCCACTTTGTATTTTGGTTTTGATTTCTTAGGCAATTTGTAATCACTGCAAAAAAAGTTAAATTGTATATTTTAAAAAACCCAATATTATACAAATATAACATGCATGCAGAAATATGAACATAGCATAAATATAAAGCTTGATGAAATTTCACAAAATCATGCAAATTTAATTAGCTCATAGATAAACAGTATCCCACAAACATTTTAGAACACTGCTCCTTCTCATTTATCATCATCACCTCCACAAAAGTAATGCACTACCTTAAATTCTACTGTAAAAGATTAGTTTATCTGCATTAAAAGTTTTTATAGAGTGATAATTTTGAATTATTATTTTGTTTGAGTTATTTGGCTCTATATTATTTGTTAAATTCAATACATTGCTATATGTCGTTACATTTTTTCACGTGTGTGTGCGTGTACATATATACACACACATACACATATATAGATAAACAATTTACTTATATCTTCTACTGTTGCTGACAATTTGTGATTTGTGTTTTAGTATTTGGCTATTATGAATAGTGCTGCTGTGAACATTCTTGAACGTGTCATTTGCTGAATATAAATAAACTTTTTAATTAGAAATATATCTGGCTTCAGTGAACATATATATACATCTTAGAAATTTTTCTACTCGAGTAATTGCTGAGTTTTAGAACATGAGTATATGAACTTTAATTAATACCGTTAAGAATTTTCAAAATAGTTTATAAGGCAATTTGCATGTACTAAAGCAGTGACCAAAAGGCCTATTTGCTCAACATTCTCATTGGTTGTTGTTAATTTTCACTTAGCTCTTCCACTGGATATAGTAACTTAATTTTCAATTTTCTGATAACTAATAAAATTGAAAATGTATACACACACAAACATACACACACAAAATCTTTTGTATATCCTCATTTTTAAGGCATTTTTCTATTGGGTTGTCCGCCTTATTGATTAAGGTTCTCTGTATACTCTGTACTGGAGTGCCCTGGGAGGTATATGGCGCTGCAAATACCTGTTTCAACTTTGTGACTTACATTTTCACTATTTTAAGGGTATTTTTTAATAATGGAAGTTATTAATTTTTCTATAGTTCTTAAATTTAATGTGATCTAATTTATAAACATTATCCTTTACAGTAAATAATTTTTTGTTTCCCAGTTTTTTTTTAATTACCTACCTGATTGTAAATATTGTTTTCTATGTTTTTTTATTTCGAAATATTACAGGGGTACAAATGTTTTTGGATACATGTATCAATTTTGTTATGCTTGAGTCAGGGTTATAAGTGTGCCCATCTCCCGGATAGTGCTCACTGTACCAATTAGGTAGTTTTCCACCCATCCCTTACTCCCCCCTCCCACCTGCTTGATTTCTGCTGAATTTTACTTCCCTCTGTGCACGTGTGTGCTCATCAGTTAGCTCCAATTTAATAGCGAGTACATGTGGTGTCTGTTTTTAAATTCTTGAGATACTTCACTTAGGATAATGGTCTCCAGTGCCATCCAAATTGTTGCAAAAGGCCTTAATTTATCCTTCTTCATGGCTACTTAGTATACAATAGTATTACACATTTTGTTAATCCACTCATGAATTGATGGGCAATTGGGTTGATTCCACATCTTTGCAATTGTGAATTGTGCTGCAATAAACATTTGTGTGTAGGGGTTTTTTTGATAAAAGGACTTCTTTTACTTTGGGTAAATACCCAGTGGTGGGATTGCTGGATCAAATGATAGGTCTACTTTTAGTTCTTTGAAGAATCTCCATACTGTTTATAATCTGTCTGGAGTTAATTTTGTACATGCTATGAGAGTTCAGGATTCATGTTTATATGTGCACATAAAATCAGGCTACTAAAATTTGTTTAAAAAAACCTTGTTTTTCCAATGCGCTGTCCATTTTTATAAATCAAATCATCTAATATGGGTGAGTCTCTTTCTGGACCCTGCATTTGGTTCCATTGGTCTACATGTGCCAGTTAAAAATTACTATATTTTTATCATGGTCTTGGTACTGCACATTTTTTATCTTTTTTTACGTTTCTTAAGATCTCTTTAAAATTCTTCACTCTTCATTTTCATAAAAATTAAAATACAATAATCTTATTGGTTGAC
>NW_012156062.1:1230337-1233015 GCF_000956105.1 Propithecus coquereli
TTTTTGCACAGTTTCTTTATCAAGGACCATAACTAAGTAGCATTGGCATCACAAAGGTTAGAAAAACATACATAAACTCAAAATATATGGAGGAGATAGGACATAACATAAATATAATTAACATAATACTTTAAAATGTAGAATATGGTGTGTCAAATCGGAGTTGGCATCAGAAAATGTTAATGTTTTGATTTTGATGCGCATGAGGAAGAAGAATCAGACACATACTTTTCAAATTTCCTATGGACACTTCCATCTATTTACTCTTTTCGCTTCCTCTATTTTCTAGAAACTAAACTTCTAAGACATCAAGTTTAAAATGTACAATTCTGAGTATTCTTCTTCCCCACTTCCAATAAGTTGACGAATCCTGTCAATTTTCTCATGATTCCTTTCCTCACCACCTCTATGTTCATTAGTTTAAAAAATAACCATTTAGTCCTAGAGATTGTGCTGCATGAAAGGGAAACATGACCAAGTAAACTATTCTCAACAGGACTGAGGGACTCAGAACTGCATGTATCTTTTTGCTAGAAATTTTGATCTGGTTCTCACTAATTTGTTTTATTGTTTGATTTTTCTTTTTTATTAATTGTACATATAAAACTCTATGTAGCTTTATCGACATGATATTCATAGTTTCTGCTTTTTCCCTTTAAAGAAAAATTGGCCAAAAGTATTCGCTGGCATATTACATGTTATATTATATAACTTTACTGCGGCTATTAGCTGTTTACATCAGTGGATAATACCAGACCACAAAGCAGCAATCTATATAACAGGCAGTGACTTATTCAGTAGTGGGTTAACCCAGCCATAGCCTCACCTGGAAGATTTCATGCAAGTCAATTATTAGTTAAGAAAAATCAGAAACAGAAGAAAAGACAAAAAAAGTTAAGTCTTGAAAATAATTGTCACCTTCATGATATTAAACATTTAAATTGAGCACCCATTTATTTAGATCTTCTTTAATAAATTCAAATAATGTTTTGTAGTTTTTATAATAAAGTATCTACACATCTTTTGTTGTATTTATGCTAGATTATTTACTCAATTTTGATGCTGTTATAATCAGAATCAATTTAAAAATTATTTGATAATTTTTTTTTGGTTTTGTACAGATACAGTTAATTTTGATTATTAGCATTGTATCCAGTGATCTTGCTAAATTCATTTATTTATACTAAGGGAGTGTTGCATATTATTTTTTCATTTTTTATATACCCCAATAATGTTGTCTGTATCCAAGAATCCTATATGAAGTGAAACTGTCCTTCAAAAGTGAGGGAGAGGGGCCAGGCTCGGTGGCTCACGCCTGTTACCCTTGACACTCTCGTGGGCTGAGGCAGAAGGATCACTTGAGCCCAGGAGCTGGATGTTGCAGTGAGCTATGATGACACTACTGTACCCTAGCTGGGGTGACAGAGTGAGACTCTGTCTCAAAAAAAAAAAAAAAAAGTGACAGAGAAATTAAGACATTTCCAGATAAACAAAGCTGAGAGAGTTTATTACCACCTATACCTGCCCTGCAAGAAATGCTAAAGGAGTATTGCAGCAATGGGAGTAAGTGAAACAACAACGGCCAAGGCGCTCTGTGCACCTTATCAGTCAGAGCAGCTGTCAGTGATTAAAGCACAGATCCCTGATATTTGGAGGAAAAGGCCCTTTTTGCTCACCCTGTATCCTGCAAGCTTTGTTCAAGCTGCCCCTGGAACACACGCACAGATGCCTGCCAAGCGACTGATAGGTGGAGTGTTGGGAGCTAAGCAGTGGGAGATGGGTAGCTGTTACTGTTCTAGGAGCTAACATTTACCAAAATTAATTGCAGTTTACCATCCAAGCTTCCTTTTGAAGTTGTAAACCTTCAATAGACTACGTACATCTAAAAATAGTTACATCAGGCAGATTCTTCCAATGTAATTGTTGTCTATATGAGGATCCCTGGAGCTTCATACTCCACTATCATCCATAATGTGATCTGATAAGTAGAAAACTTGACAGATTGCACACACACTCGTAGACACACAAAAGCCTGTTAGTACGAATAAATAAATTTAACAAAGTAATGGGATGCAAATCAACATAAAATTCACTTGCTTTTATATTCTAAAAATGAGCAATCTGACGAGGAAATTAAGAAAACAATTCCATTTACAATAGTATCTAAAATAATACAACACCTAGAAATTAACCAAGAAGAAGAAATACTTGCACAATAAGAGACATGAAACATTTCTGAAATAAAGAAGGTATAAATTAACGGAATCAGGTCCATATTCACAGATTGAAGACTTAACTGCCCTGAACAATCTACATATAATACAATCCCTATCAGAATCTTGGCCCCAGTTTGATCCCAGCAGGGGAGACGGTGGGGCAGAGGCAAGACACTTTGCCCCTGTCTGTGGAGCTATCCTGGGCGTCTGTCCTCCAGGGGGGTTCGGTGTTCCCCTGGTGCACTTCCTCAGTTGCTCCATGTAAAATATAGTTGTTTATTTATTCTTTGCTTTTTGCTGTTGGGGTGGGGAAGAGAGCCAGGCAACTCTAATTGGCCATTTTGTCACATCAATTATATTTAAATATTTTTTGCACAGTTTCTTTATCAAGGACCATAACTAAGTAGCATTGGCATCACAAAGGTTAGAAAAACATACATAAACTCAAAATATATGGAGGAG
>NW_012156062.1:1239640-1242535 GCF_000956105.1 Propithecus coquereli
AAAAAAAAAAAAAAAAGAAAGAAAGAAAGAAAGTAATGTGCAACAGCCAGAATTATTTTAACATGCTTAAGGATTGATTTTTAATTTTCCATAGATATTTATATTTCCATAAGATCTTTAAGACATGCATGCTAACGACGATAAAACTTTTGCAAATCAGTGGCTCACTTATTAATTTTTTGTTTAATAATTTATATTATTCAGTAATTTAATGCCTAATTTTATTTTGAAAAAATAAAAATTGGTTACATTTAGAAAACATCTCATTTTTTACATGTGTGAACGTGCACACACGTGTGTTTATAGTTACACATATATGTGCCACTTAGTACTCTTGTGGCTTGAACAGACAACTCAACTTCTTGGAAGTATATGAGGAAATGTATTGACTTATTTAAATGAAAAACTCAGAGGAGATTTTGTCTTAGACGTGATCTAATTCTGAGGCTCAGACATGTTATCTGGCCTGGCTTTCTTTGCAGCTCTAGGATCTCTTTTCTTTTGCCGTCAATCTCAGGCTCCCCCAGTTTTATTATCCAATCTCAGGCTCCCCCAACTCCAGTCTTACACCATGCTTATTTTGATGGTTCCTGGCAGAAAACAGAAAATATATCTACGTGTCACCTGGACAATTACAGAGTTGAGTGATTAATACCAAAGTCAGGGATGAAGTCGATCACTCCCAAGCATATAATAGAAAGTGAGATAGAAGTGGGAGAGGTCTGTCCTGTAGAGGAAAATTGACACACTGTTTCCAAAAATACATGATAGCACATTGAGGAGAAAAATAATATTTCCACTCTTAATCATGACAAAACACAAATAACATATAGCATACATCTCCGGCTAGGCCCTATTCTCACTAGGCATTTGACCAAATCATTCGACAGGTTGTGTACTTTGGAATTTGTTCTTTCTCTGTCCTCTGCTTTGATATCTTGTTCTCTGCTGTCTACCTGTCCTTTCTTACTATACTATGCTGGTTGATGTCTGATGCTATTTAATATTTTATCATTCCTTCAATCATTGATTAATTGATTAGGAATTACCCCTAAGTACAGACAATCATTGCTCTATCTGCAATTGTTTAACATTTAGAAGACAAATGTATGTAATTCTAAAATATTATGTGTTTTCTGTTTTGAACAGAGTGCCCGCTATTCTGATTGGGGTTCCATCTTCCTTTCGGTATACCTAATGTGGGCTTTATTTTTTTGTGGGTTTGGATTTTTGTTATCGTTTTTTTTCTTTTCCAGTAACCCTGACTTAGGGATAAGGGGAAATAATAGTGGCTGTGTGAATACTCACAAATTCACCTCATTACATTGAGAAGATAGGAGGCAGTGAGGCAGGCAGACAGGAAAGAAGGAAGAAAGAAAGGAAAGACAAACTAATAAGCAAAATAAACCGATTACTCCTCAACTACCTAGAGTATGTGGTAAAAGCTAACGTTGAGAGGAAAGTGTGCTGTGGTATAGGGGATAGCTGATGGATGATACATTCATTTTTAAAAAGAATGAATAACCAAAAAATTAATCCAAGAAAATATATCGATGAATGTTAGATACATAGAATTTACATTTCTAAAATACTTAAATCCTATGGAGGTCAGAAATCACAAAATTAAAGCTCAAATACCAAACTGGATAAAACATTTAAACATACAATGTGCATTTTTCCCACTGTTCAACTGGCTGCACTTCTTATTTTATATTTAGAAAAATCAGTATTAATGAAAAGTGAATATAATATTATCAAATTATCTTACTTCACCTTTAAATAACTAATTAAGAAGTATCTGGCAAAAATAACTATCACTTCATTGAACTTAATGTCCATCGTTAGAGTACTTATTTTCCCCATAACACAGCATATGCTTGATGTTCGAGTTTTAGCTAATTTAAAGAGATACAAAGATCCTGAGGAAGCGGAATTTTTTTTTTTTTGACATAAATAAATGAATAGCTGGGAAAGAATCCTTAACAGACATCTGAGATCTACACTGTCAAAAGACATACCATTCGTTTTTCCCTTAAGTATGGTGATTCAGAAAATATTTCAAAAACATTTTTCAGTCATTTATTAATGTATTCACAAGTAATGTGCAGATATTTATAAACAAAAAGTAAAAAAGATTTATTAGGGAGAACTGGGAAGAGCAAACTGAGAACATGTTTTATTGTGGAAAGAGGTGTAATGTGAGAGGTGGAACCTTCCTCCCTTTCTTCCTCCCTTCTTTTCTTCTCTCTCTCCTCCCCGCCCCTCTCTGGGTGCCCGCAAGAAATGGATGCCAGGACCACCCGCGTCAGCGTGATGCAGACAATTAAGTCAGGGAGAACAAATGCCTTTTAAATGGCACCCAAAGGGCCCAAAGATTATATGAACCTGATATTCTCCATGAACCAGACTCATTTTAAGGACACCCTTTCACAGACGAGGCATGCAGCTAATTACATTTGCACATTTGGCTAGCTGCTTAGCCACGCAAAATGAGTGATATCATGGGCCATGAGTCACCAACCATCTTGCCATATGGACATAATTTTCTGAGTATCGTATATCTTTTCAAGACTTTATGACAGTATCTTATTGTGGAATAAAATAAAGATTGCTTTGTGTAAAGCTATTTCTCTCTCTTAAATATGTCTGAAGTAACTTTTAATTTTTAAAAAAAATATCCTTTTTAATGAAGTTCTTCCATTCGTAAAACGGAGTCAAGCAGCTTGACTACCCTACTTTTTGTTATGGCCGTCTCCAGCAGGAGCTTCGTAAAGAGACCAGTGGAGGATCCGGGGATCATCATGGGAGGGAAATCAGTAGAGAGAGGATGATTCATATTTTAATCCCCGAAGTATAATGCAGGTATGAGGTATCTTTTATAACCATTCTGTGTCG
>NW_012156062.1:1255138-1255787 GCF_000956105.1 Propithecus coquereli
TGGTAAGATAATGAAAATATACTTTTGTCCTGCCATGTGAAAGCAAATCGCTTCTCTGTTTTTTTTAGAATAAAGATAAATAACAACTTTTATATTATTGAAAGATACCGGTAACAGAAGTGGTAGTGTTGATTTTTTCTCATTAATACATATTTCTGCCACTCCCAATAATTAAGCTTAAAATAATTCCTTCTCATTCCCTATAACCTATAAATTTTCTATAACGTCCAAAAGTTTAGTTAATTTGGGGTGTCCATGGATCAGTGTTCTTGCATCTTTCAAGATTTTCATAGTGACATTATCTCTTTCTTTTACGGATGACATCTGCCTTCAATTTACACCCTGTTAAGGAAAGAGGACCTTATTTTATAATATGCTTTTAATGCCATGCTTCAATGAGCTAACGAGGTCATTCTACCAGTTTATGAGTATACCTGTGCCAGTTCTGAATCTGGGGCAATAACTAAAGAATGAAGTAACAGATCACAGGTTCCGTAAGACAGACGCGAGTCTAAATGCCGTTTGGCAGCTGACCGTCACCAATGCCTCCATTTTGTCCAAATGAGCAAATGGCAATTGGAGTTCTCAGAGATTAGCATGAGGTGAAACCTAGAGCTTAAATATCCCTGAAATATCTAGGTACATCTTG
>NW_012156062.1:1255837-1257217 GCF_000956105.1 Propithecus coquereli
ATTTTACTATTACAGTAGTTTTGCACAGTGTTCAAAATATAAATTCTAAAAGTTATGCCATTTAGTTCTAAAAGTTGTATTATCCTCAAAAATGCAACTTGTTGATTTTTTATTAGATACAAAGGATAACTCCTCTACAATATTTGTCTGAACAAAGAATATAATCATTTATGGCACTAAGATGCATTCACTGTTAAACTAGTTATTAATTTACATATAACTATTTTGTTCCTAGAAATTTATTTCGTGTTCATTTCTTTTTTTTTTGACCTTTTTCAGTCATAGAGAAACAAAAGATGAATCAAGTAAAGGAAGAATTTATAAAGTGTACAGATGGAAGTGTTTAATCTATATTTGAGTAGATGTATACAAAATGATAGAGCCACCTCTTCATGATATCAATCATACCTAAGTGTAAATAAAACATAAAATACAGGTGAATTTTGATCAACTCCCAGATTTTTATAAACATGACATGTTTAATTCTTTCTTTATTGTTTGAAGGTCTCTCATTATGATTCTGAGGCATTAACCAGCAGTCTACTGCACTAAGAGGATTAGAATCATTCGAATCTGAAGAGTCCTTCCTTTCCAGAGTCAGGGTACTTATTTCAATTTATGTACCAGTGTCCCGCACCTACAGTGATTATTCTTGTGAAGAAGAGATTGTTTTATCAATGGATTGCACTTGTGTTCTACCCTTGAGATTCCAACTGACTGCTATTATCCTTCACGGTTTACAATCATGCTCTAGCAGTGGTATCAATTGATATGTTTATTTTATATTTACTGTATTTCTTTTTGCAGCAGTATTCTGCAGTTTTTTAAGTCTACCTTCTGGAGATGAAACAAAATTGGAGAGATAAATAATCTAAGGCTAAAAGCTTATATTTTAGTGTTAATCTTGCAAAATTTCCTGCATCAGACATACATTGTACTATTTTGGAATAGTCTGTTTATCTGTTTGTCTTATCAAGTAGATTCTGAGTAATTTTATATAAGGAGTTTTCTATATATCTTCTTCCTTAGTATGTAGAATGGTTCCCAAAAGAGCAGGTCCTTCAAAAATCTTTCCATGTGTGAAAGTATTGATAAAATTTCTATGTATTATGGAAACATGCTGTATCTTTTACTTGGCATTTTTTAAGTTATGATTTATTTTAATTTTGTGATGGAATTTTTCAGGGCAATAAAACATGATATTAGGTATTGTCACACTTCTGAGAAATATTGAACATATTTCAGCAAACTTTTTATAATTCATAATATTAGCACCATCACATTGCTTTTGTCCTCCCTTTTCAGAAAGTCAGAATATTTAATAAAAGTAACAAGAACATAAAGTAATAAATAACAATTCATATTTTCTTAAAAATTATT
>NW_012156062.1:1257267-1258381 GCF_000956105.1 Propithecus coquereli
ATCTTACTTTTTGTGGAAATTGATATAGTGATTATAAAACATGTATTGAAATACAAATGACCAACGTAGCAAAGTCAAATTTTGAAGGAAACAAATGAAGAACATGGTGACTTAGACTACCAGGTATCATACAAAGCTATGGTGGTTAAGATTGTTTTTGATATAGAAACAGAGAAATAAGTGGAAAACACTGATCATGTGCTATGGAGGAGGACCATCATCAGATCACGTATGTACAGTAACTTAAATTACAGCAAAGGTCACATTGCAGTGTCATGTGGACATGACAGTCTTTTCAATAAACAGCAGTGAGTCAGTTGGATATTCATACATGCAATAAAGAGTCTGACTCCATTATTTGATGTTTAACTCATTACAGATTTTAAAGCTACAACATTGCGATGCAATTCTTAACATTAACCGCCTATAGTTGGTGAAAGTTTCACGTGTCTAAGGGAACTTTCCCCACTACCACTGCCCTTACTTCAAATGATAGCCAATGTTTTGGTGAGCTTCAGTCCCCAGAATTTCTCAATAACTGGATAAAAATTCAGTGGTTCCCATAATGCATTCAGGTTTGATAGTTCCCTGGAACAACTCACAGAACTCAGAAAATTGTGATTATTACAGTTACATAACAAAGGGTACAAATTATGACCATCCAAATGAAGAGGCATATAAGATAAGATCTGGGAGGATCTTGAAAGCAGAGCTTCCATGTCCTTTCCAGAAATAATTGGAACATGAGATCCTCCGAGCACATTAATATTTCATCAACCAGTCAGTTCATCCAAGTTCTGAGTCTAGAGTTTTTATTGGAGTTTCATTACGTAGGAATGATTAATTAAATTATCGGAATGTGATTGAACTTAATCTCTAGTACACCTCCCCTCCCTGAAGTTGGGTTGAAATGATCTAATTTAGAGAACTAACCCACTGATTATATGATTGGCCTATTTGTCCAGGACAGTCCCCTTCCTAGACTATCAATGATCCTACCATGAGTTCCCTTATTAGGATAAATTCAGGAGGACCATCACATGAATAAATAATAAAGACACACTTTCGGAGAAAGAAAGGTTTCTCCTAAAAAAGAGAGAAATCCCAAGGGTTT
>NW_012156062.1:1258431-1259989 GCF_000956105.1 Propithecus coquereli
TAAGTGCATATATAAGAATAACATCTATTGGATGTTGAGCACGGGGGAGGGGAGAGAAGGGAGGAGGGGACGGGTATTTGCATACACAAAGAGTGCAATGCGCGGCACCTGAAGAATGGACATATTTGAAACTTGGACTTGGGGGGGGTGTCAAAGGCAACATACGTAACCTAAACATCTGTACCCCCATAATATGCTGAAATAAAAAAAAAAAAGAATACATTTGATATTATTAAGAATACGGTTGATGCTATTTTGCAACATAACTCAAGACTGAGCAATTCCTGAAAGGAAATGTTCTAAAAAAAAAAGTGCATATATCACAAGAAGTTAACAAAAATGTGTTTCAACAAAATTATTTATTATAGTAATACCCTGAAATAGCCTAAAGGTACACCAACATGTACATTTCCCCAAAGTCTTCATATATACACAAATATATTTGAATAATTTAAGAATATGAATATGTGTGTATCTGAACATTCATACACACATATAAACATCAGTACATAACATAAAATTTATAATATTAATACATATAAATATGTATTTATATAATATATTCATAATATAGCACAGTAAGTAAAATCTAAGAACAAACACTATGTACAAGATTGACAAAACTCAAAAACTATGCTGAATATAAAAATAAAATTGCAGGAATCTATATTTATTTAATATTTCATCACAGGAAAAACATTCTCTACTTTTTGTATTACTTAAGAAGCCCCAAATTCCTTATAGCCCTTACCTTTGGAGAAAGAAGGAGGAAAATAATATACAAATCTTTTTTATATGTAAGTTACTTTTTATTTAAAATGACGACAAAATAATATTTGGAGCAAACCTGGCAAAATGATAAGTTTTGATGGAGCTGTACTTTGGATTTATGATTATCCATTATATCATTTTGTCTATTTTGTACATACTCTTAATATTTCAAGGAAAATTAATTTAAAAGAAAAATTAAAACTTTATTCCCCAGATTAAAAGGAGTTTACCATTTAATTCTAGGCAAGAATAATAGGAATGCTATTAACATGGATTTAGCCTCACAAAATTCCTGAGCTGAAATAATCTACAGAGTTTCCAGGGATGCGGAGGACATACGACTCACAAATGATTAAAAGTCACCTTGCTACTCTTCTTTTCTGCCATAGTAGATGCTGGAGAGTGGCAGTTGCACCTGGAAACTGCTGGGAGGAAAGACCACAGCACAAAATTCTTCTTAGCCAATTGGCCTTCACCCACGTAACATTAAAAACAAGACATACCTTCAGATAAAAATATTCAGAACATAGAATATTTGTTTACTACATTTAAGGAAAGTACTCAAGAAAAGAATTCAAATAAAAATTAAAGCAGAACATAAATCTCAAAGTATAAATTAAGTAAGATAATGAATTTCACAAAATATTTAAAACATGTTAATATCTGTCTAAGCTCTGCTAATGGAAAGCAATGAGAAGAGAAAAACTATTAAATAAAGCACTATGAATATTAGCTATATACAAATAAACATATATCATATATTTATATCACTATATTACATAATATA
>NW_012156062.1:1260039-1261642 GCF_000956105.1 Propithecus coquereli
AAACAGAAAATGACATTGAGATGAGGGAATATCAAAGAATACTCAGTTTATAATTTTTCCAAGGTCAAATGTCTCAATACTTTGTGTATTCTGTTCAAATTTGATTTTAATCAGCCTGTAGGATCAAAGGTTATTCAGAGAGATCATATGATTAACCAGCTGGCGCTTTGGGGAAAGGAAGTATTAGAAAAGCATTTTAATAGTAGGCTCGATAAAAGGAAGGTCATTAAAGTACATTTATATTTGAACATTTAAAAGCACTTCTTTGAAGTGCTTCCTGATGAGATTCCACTTAGTTAAATATTCTCCCAAAATGCTCTCATAGCATTACACCCAAATGGGGAGAAACAGTGGGGAATGGTATGGAGTTCCTGAAAAGATAGAGAGCTTTACTCTTCTGTTAGGTTTAGAATCCTTTGTTTATATTTTAGGGTATATTAAACAATATTTATGTCAGTTCTTTCCATGAAAACAATGATGTTTTGTCTACCCCTTGATCTTTATAGAATTGCATGCTCATTTAATTAAGCTAATGCATCAGAAATGCACGTATTCACCAGTGCACAAATTATACGTTGATTGATTTGAATGAAAGATTTGAGTTTATTGATTAGATCATAAAACAACCACTCAGCTAATTGAAATAAAACTTACCTTCTAATGAAGATTTCCAACTTAGAGGAGTTGTGCTTAACACAATAACAATTAGTGGACTTCCTGTTGAAAACAACCACATTGATTTCATTTTAACATAGCTATACATAAAATGTTTCTGTAATTATTTATGTAGCTTCCCTTTTTCCAATATTTTGCATTATGATGTCAGTCAACCAAAGCCTTTTTGTGTAGTTAGTCCTGACATAGGCTTCACCAGTAATCTTGGCCCTTAGAAAGATTAATATGTCATCTTAAACTACTCTATCAGTTCAAATCAGTAAGATGCAGCATTTACTCTTACTTTGTCCTGGAGATGAAGCAAAAAAAACATTATTGGTTAATCCTCCACAACAGCTTGACCACTTCTACAGCCTAAATGGTAGAAAAGCTGTTCTGAGACTGAAGACTTGAGGAGAACCCTTTTCAGATTTCCACAGTTCTCACTCAGTGTAGTCCTTGTCTTTCTGGTTCTCTGCCCTGCAAATTGTAGCTACCTTGTAGCTCCCTTTCTTCCAAAGTCCTCTCTTCAACTCAGAAGGTACCATTATTTACCAGAGTTCCCACTTCCCCCACTGAAGCTTCAAAACTCCGACAGGCAGTAGGCTTGGGCAGAGTTTAACTTGTTCATTTTATCAGCTGCAGAAATCACTGTCCTATATTGCCTTTTGTACAATGTCTGAAAACAATTGTCATGTTTTGCCTGGTCTTTTAGCTGCTTCAAGCTGGATGATAAAATCTTATCTAAAAGTAGAACTCCATTCATCAGCGTTTAACAAGAAAATTAAAATATTAAAATATATAGCATGGAGATATACATGTTAAGAAAGTAGCTACAACAGTATTCATATCAGACAAAAGAAATTGTAAAGAAAAAACAATAATTGATAAAAAGGGATACTGTATAATGATCAAATTAAAAAATCAGAAGGATGTAAGAAATTAACTT
>NW_012156062.1:1263504-1263930 GCF_000956105.1 Propithecus coquereli
TTTGTTTGAATTCTTTGTAGATTCTGGATGTATAGTTTCTCCCATTCTGTAGTTTGTCTATTCACTCTGTTAATTATTTCCTTTGCTGTGCAAAAGTTTTTTAATTTAATTGTCTCATTTATTTATTTTTGTTGTTACTGTATTTGCCTTTGTGCTCTCAGTTATAAATTCTTTGTCTAGGCTGATGTTTAGAAGAGTTTTTCCTAGGTTTCCTTCTACAATTTGTATGGCTTCATGTCTTACATTGAAGTCTTTTGTCAATCTTCAATTAATTTTTGTATATGGTGAGAGATAAGGGTCCTGTTTCATTCTTCTACAAGTGGCTATTCAATTTCCTAGCACCATTTATTGAGTAGGCCTTCTTTGTTGTTGTCTCTTTTGTTGAAGGTTATAGCTCTATTATTTTATTATATTTTTGAGTTTTCT
>NW_012156062.1:1264039-1264859 GCF_000956105.1 Propithecus coquereli
AATAGTTTCACTCCTTAGGTTTAAATCTGTTACCCAGCGTGAGTTGATTTTTGTGAGAGGTAAAGGTGTGGATCCTTGTTCAGTCTTCTACATGTGGCTATCCAGTTTTCCCAGCATCATTTATTGAATAAGGATTCTTTTCTCCAGTGTATGTTTTGTCTGCTTTGTCAAAGATTAGATGGCTATATGAGGATGGTTTTATATCTGGGTTCTCAATTCTGGTCCATTGGTCTATGTCCCTGTTCTTGTGACAGTATCATGGTGTTTTAGTTACAATAGCCTTGTAGTATACCTTGAAGTCTGGTAAATTGATGCCTCCCAATTTGTTCTTTTTCCTTAAGATTGCTTTTGCTATACAGGGTCTTCTCTGGTTCCAAGCAAAGTGTAGAATTATTTCTCCTAGATCTGAGAAAAGTGATGTTGGTATTTTAATGGGGATTGTATTGAATCTGTAGATCATTTGGGTAGTATAGACATTTTAACAATGTTGATTCTGCAGACCCATGAGCATGGTATGGTTTTTCCACATGCTTACGTCCTCTGCTATTTCCTTCCTCAGTCACCACCAAGTGGGCTTCATCCCAGAGATATCGGGATAGTTCAACATACACAAATCTATAAATGTAATTCACCACATAAATAGAAGCAAAAAGAAACACCATATGATCTTCTCAATAGATGCAGAATAAGCATTTGACAAAATCCAACACCCTTTTATGATAAGAATGCTTAATAAAATAGGTATAGGTGGGACTTAACTAAAATTGATACAAACCCTATATGACAGACCCACAGCCAACATCATACTGAATGGGGAAAA
>NW_012156062.1:1264909-1266273 GCF_000956105.1 Propithecus coquereli
AGAGGAAGTTACCTGAATAACATTAGATAAAAATCGTGGGTTAGATTAATGTGATTTATCTACAATAAATTTGGAAATGGGATATTGTTAATGTAAATCACTTATCAGAACAGAAAACAACTGCATACATAGAATTCACCTGCAAGTGGTTATAGAAGACTTTAAAAACTCCTACAACTGGGGTTACTAAAAGTGAAGTTGCTCACATCACCTTAATAATACATCTTTTAAACACGTTAAATCACATTAGTTTGAATGTGTTTCTATTCCTAGTACCTAATTTTCCTTAGGAAGAAAGTCTGGATTCTGTTATTGTATCTCTTTCCATTTCTCAGCATAATCTTAGTCACAAGAAGAGCTGGATCTGGCTGCCTTACCAGACAATGAGTTCATTAAAGGGATCTTATCATACGTAGTTCACAGAGAAGGCTGACAATGAAGGCCTGAGACAATGCAGCCAGAATCAATACCCTAACCACTACCTACAACTGGTGTGTTAATAAACTGCACCCATCCTCACCAAGCACTGCTTTCAATTTGGTCTGGAAACTAATGTTCATGCTAACAATTAACATAATCTTTTTTGAAATGTGTTATAATCTCCATGTTTTTGATATTACTGGCTTCTAAGGAAAAGTTTGTTGGTAATAGATATATTAGCATCTATTGATTTTCCTGAAATATTTATTGCACCCTTCCGTAATAACACCACTCCTGGGTTCTATGTGGCACTTGGCTAGTAGAAACAACTTTGTCCTAGAAAACTGGTGAAAGTAAATTCTGAACAACAAGAAAAGTGATGCTTGCCACATTTTAATGTCTCTGAGAAGAAATACATATTCTTTCTCCTTTACTTTCTTCTTTCTCCTGGCAGGAACGTATTCAGTGGAGAATTCTTTGAATCAACAACAACAACAAAAAAGCCTTAAAAAAACAGGAAGACAGCTCTGACCTCCTCTTTAATTCTAATTGCCAGAAATCAATTGGTGTGGAGTTGGTAAAACTTTTTTATACCTGAATGCTGGCTACAAGAATATCAGAAAAATGTAATTTCTAAATGTCCAAACTTTGACAAAAAAAAAAAATTCACCACAAAATAAAGGTAAAATAAGTAGGAGTGAGCCAATTAACAGCTTCCACCTGATAGAGACTTGTTCACAAGTCCATTACCTATGACATTGCATTTTGAAACTGAGAAATCATAATTTACGTTTATGTAATAGATGGGAATTTCTTAAAAAAAATTCAAGTGAGTGAAAAGAAAATAGAAACAAATAACTAAAATACTCCTTCTAAACAATATTTCCTACATACAAATACATAATCAACATTAAATTTCTGAAGATTCTTCTTTTTTTGACTTT
>NW_012156062.1:1278154-1280508 GCF_000956105.1 Propithecus coquereli
GCGTCACTCTTGGCCACCGCCACTTGTCCGGGGTCTTCCTGCACCCGAGTCCTCCACCAGAATAAACATATCGACCTTTCTTGAAATGCAAACACACCCGTCTCTCCGCCCTTTTTCTGTTCTCAGTCTGCTGACACTGGCGGCGTTTTCAAATTCAGAGGTTTCAGCGAAGTTGTGGACCTGATACCCGGACGTCTTTGTGCCCTTCGAGCTGCAGCTCCTGCCACGTCCGGACTTTCGCGGTGTCGGCGCTGCACGGCCTCGCTGTTCCTTCACGGAGACACGTCACCCACCTCCTGTCCTGCTCCCGCTCTGCTTCCTACCGGAAAACGCCTACACCCTGCCCTGTCTCCGTCTGCTCAGTGTTCGGACTCAGTTCAGGCGCCGTCAACTCTAACTGGCCTTTTGCTGACCTCCCAGTTCACCAAGTCATGAGTTCTTCAAGGACGATAAACAGCAAAGACATTAAACTGGTGAGGAGTACTGATCAATTCATACCCTCTGCCCCCACTGGTTATCTGCTGTGATAATTATGCAAATTTCCAGGTTTTCCAAGTTAATGCCATATGTCATTGTGTAGCAGCACAAGGTAATACAGGCAGTGACCTTCCTTTCCTACTGGGACTTTATGCTGGTCATCAGAAAGATACCACGTTATTTAAATTATTTCTGGATTTGGGGTTGAATTTTTTTAATGCAAACCCGTGTTTAAATCAGGTCAACTGGAGTTACTTGTGCTTATATTTATACAGTTTACAATCTGTTCTGAATCCCTTACCTTCCCATACAAATATTTTTTTTTACAATACTCATTTTTTAAGACATCTTTTATTTTTTTTATTTGTATTTCTATTGCCCACCTGGTATTTGTACATCTAATAGGCAGTTGATAAATATTTGTTTTAAAAATGTTCTAGTTAAAGCGCTGCTTTGGTGGAAGTTTTAAACATAAAAATTCATTGTTTTATTTAGTCACTGTTTCTTTAGTGATGATTTGGAAGATTTACAAAAGAATCTTTATAGCAAATGAATCAAGATTATTTTTGGAACATCACATGTGAAGTCAGTTACTGTGATCTTTGAAGACCTACCACATATGACCCCCTCTTTTCAATCTGTTCTCACTGGTTTAGTGGTGACATTGAGTTTCCTCTGCCAGAAATGTGAGTCTGAAGTTTTGCATCTGTGGATTTTCTAAATGAAGAGGCTGAGGTGGTAGTTGCTAGAGCAGAGGCTTTCAAACATTTTTGTCTTTGAATACCTTAAAATTAATTTTAAAAACTAAGTACTGCCTTACATTTTGTGGAATAAATGTCTGAAGTCTTTTATCATAAATTCATAAATTTGTATTCATACAGAGAAGTAATTTCCAGTGTACTATAAGACATGGACATTTTAAAATGTAACCATTGTATCACTCTGCCGATGAAATTAAAATAAGCTAGCAATTTGATAAGTGTATAACATAAAGTATACAAGAACACATCTTCTTTGGCAGACAGAAATTTTCCATGGTTGCTTTATTTCTGTGAAATTATACTTCTATTTATTTAATTTTTATCCTAATATTCTATGTTTCTAGCTTACACGTCTTTCATTGATCACTGTGTCATATTTCTTACCAAAAAAATATTGTTGAACCAAAAACTCCAATTATTTAATTTTTCAGTACAGCTAGTTTTAATACAATTAATGAAGTCAACATGAATGGTTTACTATACTGATCAGCAATTTACAATTTAAAAAGAAAAATTATTTTGGAAATATATTTTGTATTGAGATGAATGAAACTGTTTAATTTCATTTGCTTTCAAATAGTTCTTACATCCCTGGGGATTGGTACTTTTGTGAGATCTAGTGTTTTACTTTTACAGGTACAACTAACCTCTAAGAAACTTCAGTGAAATAAAATACCAAATAAAAAAAGCAATAATTTTAATATTTCTATAACATGTAATTATTTAAATTCTTGTCTAGTTACAAGCCAAAATTTAAATAATCTATGATCAGAAAATATAATCAATGATCTATCAACTAATAACTACATTAAACATTGTTTCAATTTTGCTGAAATCAAAAGGACAGAAATTATCTGAAATGTAATACAATTCATTTCTGTCATTAGATGCATCTACTTTTTAAATTTCTTGAAATTTTATTAAAAGCTTCGGTAAGTCATATCATATGATTTATAATGATATCTGTTACATCTTCATGTGGAGAACCTTTATTTTATCAGATTTACAAACAATTTGGGGGAAAATGATATCACTACACATGTGCTATTACAATTTTTAAATAAAATGTCTTTCTAATATCTCACATATTTTAAATGTTTTCTGTCAAAATCTTCA
>NW_012156062.1:1280558-1282339 GCF_000956105.1 Propithecus coquereli
AAATATATTCTTAAACTCTACACTGAAAATTAAAAATTGTCTATTTACTTTCCTGTAGGATCTGATTGATTCCCTACACAGCAAGCACTAGAGGACAGGAGCATGTGTGCCTTGCTTATCATTTTATAATCAGGGCAGACAATATGGTTGCATAATGACAATCATTATGCATAATGATAAATATTTATTGAATGAATCAATTTATGGATGCATAATTAAGATATCTCAAGGAAAATGAGATAGTAAAAACAACACAGACTAAACTGCTTTCTGAACCCAGAATTTTGGTTCAAATGTCAAAAATTACTTGATCTATGAGCTTTAGTGGGTTGAAAATTTCATAATTAAAGGTTGGCCACTAAATATCCAACCACTAGGAAGCCCATGTATAAATGATAAAGGGTCTATGTCCACAGCTATGTGGTTATGAGTTGAAACAATTATGTACTATACTCATCCATGTTAAAGATCCTTTTTCTTTATTGAAATAAAATGCTAATATGAACCAGTCCTATTTCCATTTCAGAAGCATAATAAGTATAGACACAGATTTTTATAGTGATAAATTATGTCAAGAAACTTGTATGGAAGCAAAATGATTGATATTCAAATAGATTTTTAGAATAATATTCCATGAATTTACAGTGAACACTTATAGAATGACAATTGTTCAAAGATGATATATTAATTTTTATTAGCTTTTATTTTTAGTATTTTTAAACATTACACACTGAATTTTCATTTAGGAAATCAAATTATCTAACTTGAAATTCATTCAAACTCATTTTATTTATTTCATTTTTAATAGGCAGTCATATGATGCTAAGTTATCATTTAATATTTAGACTAATAGAGGAAAGAATCAAGATCAGAAAAGACTGCCTTCCAAATAGAAATTTCATTATTTTATTCTGTCTAATTCAGAAGAATGTTCAAATGACTTCTTATTGGCACAAAGAAACTTGGTGTCTTAGAGCTTAATCTCAGAGATTTCTACCCAAGTTTGATTGTTTCTTTTCAGTCTTTTCTGTGAGCTTCGCTGTTCTGGTCCATAGGTATTGATGACACTTGGGTTTTATTTCTATCCAAGGCATGCTGTCTTTTCCTTCTCTATATTTTCACTGGAGAACATAACATGCTCACACACATTATAATACAATCAGTATTCAAATCTGTATTTCTAGCTCAGTCCAGGACCTACTTAAATAAAAGAAAACAAACAAAAACACCAAAACTCTTTGCACATTTTAGGCACGTGTAAAAACATAATTATTTACAATTTTATCCAAGATTTTTCCTTCCTTCTTTAGGGCTCTTCTCTTAGATTGTTATTAGCTTCCACCTCACTATTTAGGCCATAAATCTTAAGGCCATTAAGTTTATTCTTTTTTATTAATCAATGGTTGTCAAGCGATATTACTTCTCTAAGGAGTCTTTAAAATATGTGAGGGCACATTTGTCACAAAGACAGAAATATTACTTGTTTTTAATAGACTGAAGCCAGATATCCTAAAATCCTACAATACGCAAGGTAATAATAAATAAAGAATTATTCCTTCATGAATGTCAATATGACCTATTTTAAAAGCAATGTGCTTTTTACGGGGAGTCAATCAAAATTCCTCTTCTTTTATTGCTGCAATATTTCTTATATTTGCTTGTTACTTTTGGTCCCTAATACCAAATTGCTATTTTCGTATTTCATAGGTTCTTGGCTGTTCTACTGCATTTTTTTTTCCAAAATGTTTCATGAATTGCATCATTCAAGTATTTACTCAACA
>NW_012156062.1:1282389-1283941 GCF_000956105.1 Propithecus coquereli
TAAAATGACATTGAAATATTTTCTCAAATTTTGATTATCTATTATCAATAATTTTATTCTTTCTGCTTTAGCTCAAAAATCTTTTCCAGATTTATATTTAAAACATTCTCTAAACAAAACATCATTACCTCCTCCATTATAGAATGAGTCCAGTGGCTGAGTGGTTTCTTTGATATATAGCACTCATTTGAAAATTAAACGTTATTCTTTACTGCCAATTGAATCAATATTCAGAATTGACAGTGGCTTGATCAGCTTTTATGAAATTAAGTTTTCGAGAATATACACAGCTTCTATCATTGTCATTTTGATCATAAAACCAGTGAAGAAACACTTGGCCGATTTGTGGAAGATACTCACTGATTCTATATTGTACTGTACATTGTATTTCCATCTGATTAAGAATTGTCACTGTAGAAGGGTTTCAGGTGAGCATTATCAAGTGAGAAAAACGTCTTCACATTCAGTGTCTATTCTGAAAGCTACATTAAATTATTTTACCCAAAATCTCTTTTGAAAAACATCTTTCAATATTTGTTTAAGTCTCTGACATCTGATAGTTCAAACAATACCATTAACCTCTACCCATACATTGCAGTGGGCTCTGCTTTCCCACCCCCCCCCAAAAAAAGAAATAAAATAAAATCTGTCCTTTCAGGGAAAGTAGACAGCAATATGCGCAGATTGATGCGTGGCCCACAGGTCAGTTCTCTCTACTCCTGCTCTTCTTCACGGCCACTTCTGAGTTGGTCGTAACACTGAAAACACTCAGTTCCCGCTTCTGGGAGCGCATTCTGCAGAAGGACATGTAAACTAGATATTAACAGTTAGTCATGATTGGAGTTCAACGCCAGCTAAGAACTAATGGTAAAGAGGGGAATATTTCCCTGTTACAGAAAGCAGAGATTTGCTCTGAAACCTAAGTAGCCTCTAGTGTGATTAGGGAATCCCGCAGGCTCCACGATGCATTTCAGTCAGAAACAAGTCACTTCAACCATTGTTTCACCAAGTGTGACAGAACCACCAAGTGACGTCCCTGTTTGCAGCAGAGGCTTAGCTTCCCTAGGCCTACAGAAACACGGACAGTCTTCTGACCTGTTCACTAAATAGATAAAAATGTTGCAACCAAATTTGAAAAATGTTTCTTCTAAAATTCAGAGAGGCTCAAAGGTGAAAAAATAGCTATTTCCCTTTAGAAAAAAGAATATTCTGGCATGACTAAGACCATATAAGCGATACTGAGGGGCAGACCCTCAATGTCCATGGCGTCTTCTCCCGTGCAGTCGTGTGCAGTGTCTTAGCAAAACATCTGTGCTGCCTGAGACGAGCTGCTAACGAGGTCCTGTAAGGACGATCCGATTAGCGTAGTGGGCCGATGTAATTTCCGGGACAATCATAAAAAGACCAATACGTTTTTAGTATTAATTACACCTCAGAAGGTGAAACATGTATTTACGTGGTAAGATAATGAAAATATACTTTTGTCCTGCCATGTGAAAGCAAATCGCTTCTCTGTTTTTTTTAGAATAAAGATAAATAACAACTTTTATAT
>NW_012156062.1:1283991-1286865 GCF_000956105.1 Propithecus coquereli
TGTTTGATATTGGAGGACATTCTTAAATAAATGTGGTTATTATACATCATTTCAATGTGCATTTCTTTCTTTATGTTTTTCTTGATAATGATATTACTTGCTGTTTATTTTATATTTATTTTAGACTATGGAAATGATTTTAGACAAAAAGCAAATTCAAGCAATTGTCTCATTCAAGTTGAAAAAATGGGTGGCGAAGCAGTGGAGACAATTCGCAACAACAGCAATGCATTTGGCCCAGGAACAGCTAATGAACATATAGTACAGTGGTGGTTCAAAAAGTTTTGCAAAGGAGACAAGAGCCTTGAAGGTGAGGTGTGCAATGGCCGGCCATTGGAAGTTGACAACGACCAATTGAGAGCAATCATTGTAGCTGATCCTCTTATAACTACATGAGAAGTTTCTCCAGAACTCAACACAGACCATTGTATGGTCATTCAGCATTTGAAGCAACTTGGAAAGGTGAAAAATCTCGATAAGTGGGTGCTTCATGAGCTGACCAAAAATAAAAAAAAAAAAATCATCGCTTTGAAGTGTCATCTTCTTTTCTTGTATGCAACAACGAACCATTTCTCAACTGGATTGTGATGTGTGACAAAAAGTAGATTTCATACGACAATGAGCGGCAACCACCAGCTCACTGGTTGGACCAAGAAGAAGCTCCAAAGCACTTCCCAAAGCCAAACTTGTACCATAAAGAGGTCATCGTCATTGTTTGTTAGTCTGCTGCCGGTCTGATCCACTACAGCTTTCTGAATCTAGGCAAAACTATTACATCTGAAAAGTATGCTCAGCAAATCAATGAGATGGTTCAAAAACTGCAACACCTGCAGCAGTCATTGGTCAAAAGAAAGGGCCCAACTCTACTCCACAACACCCTAACCCAATGCTTCTTAAGTTGAATGAATTGGGCCAGGAAATTTTGCCTCATCTGCCATATTCACCTGACCTCTCACTAACTGACTACCACTTCTTCAAGCATCTGGACAACTTTTTACAGGGAAAATGCTTCCACAACCAGCAGGATGCAGAAAATGCTTTCCAAGAGTTTGTCAAATCCCAAAGCCTGGATTTTTACCCCACAGGAATAAACAAACATTTCTTATTGGCAAAATGTGTTGATTATAATGTTTCCTATTTTGCTTAATAAAGATATGTTTCAGCTTAGTTATAATGATTTAAAATTCATGGTCCAAAGCTGCAATTACTTTTGCACCACCCTATACTTATTTCCAACTGTAAGTAGGATTGGAGGTTCCTTATAGGATGTTTGATGATGTTTAATTGAAATGAATATGTAATTAAATACATTTATGGAATGATTAAATTTAATTTTCTCACTTAATAAGTAATTTTGATTACTATATTTCAGTGTTATATTTCCTCTTACAGATATGTGGTAGCCAATCACAAACTCCTTCCTCAAGTAGTTCATGGTATATAAGCAGAAGTTTGCTAAGTAGACACAATCAAAGCAGAGTGCTAGTCATTAAGATAGGATTAGCAGAAAAGCCACTGGAAGAATACATATCCCAATTTTGGACTTGTAAAAGCTGCATGGAGGACACAGATGCAATGCAGTCTCTGAACTTATGTGAAGGCATAGTAGACATGCAATTGAAAAATATAAGAACATGTTGACTATGAAATAAAGATCATTTATTACCAAATTGATATATTTTATGCAGAGATATATAGTGTTGATCTGAATCATTTCAACATAGTTCTTTCAACAGGCAGTGGACATTCCCTTTTATTTTACTAATCTTGCTATTTGGTCCTCTGTTCATGTACATTGTACATTGTACATAGTAAATTAAGTCCTGCCTTAATTTAATAGTAAATCAATTTGACTGAGAATTGACCTAAATATGTTTATAGGCTCTTCTTTCCCACATCCCCTTCCCTAATATCTCCCACTTTACAAAATAAAGGCATCTCCTTGCTCCTGCGAATTTTATTTTGATATATTTCTCCAGGGTGTATTGCATATATGTATTGACAGTTTTATAAATACAAATGTATTGCCAATGAGACCAATGATAGAATATAGAACAAATATTATCGTCAAATAAAATCAAAATGACTACAACTGTTAACATCTAGTTAAGTTACTGTAGAAGCTGGTTAACTCTAATCATGCAACAAATATCTTAATTGTATGTCATGTATGTGCATGCTTGCATGGGTATATGTATGTGAGTTAAAATAAACTGTTATGTAGAATTTCATCTATCTAAATTAGATGATAAAATTTGAAACAGTTACAAAAATAATCAAATAATTTAAAATTTAAAAATTGGTTTTGGGAGGTATGAGGCACTAAGTTATGAAACTAAATTCTAAATTACATGTGTTTGTCTGAAATTCTTTGCTCACGTGGAAGACAGAGCATAGAGCATGGCTATAAGAAATGACTCCATATGTTCATAGTTGCTCAGGTAAATCAGTGTAGTGGTCTCTGGTGCCTTGGTAAATTTCTAACACATGACCGATATATATCTGCATCTTGCCAATTACTTTTTTAATCTAGTAGCCTTAGAACAATTGAAATGGTAAAATGCCCCATGAAGGTAGGTTAGTGATTTTATTATATAATCCTAGACATTTTAGAAATAAGATAATGAAATATTTCAAACCCTTTAAACCCACAATATTAACATATTTGTTTCCAGCCTAGAAATTGTTTTATCTTCAGCATTCTTATTGTGTTTGTTATTGAAGATTAGACTTTGAGAGAATATGAAATATAAGAGAACCCAGAATATTTGGCATGACTCCAATTTGAAAGGAGCAGTTGGAACTAGTAGGTGTGTAAAGTTAGGTGGTATAGAATAATCAAGTTGTTATGGTCTATAAATAATATTGCAATAT
>NW_012156062.1:1286915-1288068 GCF_000956105.1 Propithecus coquereli
AAAATGTTTATTTTCACTTTCAGTTTGAATAACATGTTAATGTTCATTTAAGATATAGTGTTAAAAACAATACAGATATAAATTATAAAATATAATTTTTAAGATATGCTACTAAATCAATAAAGTCATGGCCAACATCATTTATAGGTAGTACAATTAGTTTGTCCATGTTTGTAATAAATCATAAAATAAGATGAGACAATCATTACTCATTTAAATTGTAGTAATCTAATATGTACTTAAAATTATAAGTTATTTATGAAGTGAGATGTATGATAGAATAGAAGATATTACTTCCGAGTTTTATAGTGTGGTGCATGTTGCAGTCTAATGTTGAGATCTAGGCCATAATTAAGTAAGAATATGAATAAAATAAGAAATACATCCATCTATTTTGTTAACGTTCATTATCATTTCCTTTATATTAAGGAAGGATAAAATTATAAACTGCTAAAATCAAAAGAGCTAACAGCTACTATTATAAGTAGAAAATACAACAAATATGAAAAAAAATAAAATGAGAAATGACCATAATTGAGATAAACATTTCATGAAATTATTTCTATAAATTACGTATTACCTATTTCATTAAATTTTGAAAAATTAGAATGAAAGAAATCACATTTTTTAATTCAGTATATCCAGAAAAATCTGACTGTCCCAGAAAGCACTCTAGTGACATTTGAAAGATTCAGCGTCATATACAAACTTAGCTTTTTAAATTTTTTAATAGCTTTCTTTTCTGGCTACTCACTCATTCTAATAAGTTGCGAGAAAGCTTAAAAACATTACTCAACTTTAAACATTGCTTAATCATTTTTTCTTTTGATGTTTTCTTGGATTTATTTTTTAAAGTCTCTTCCTGAGGCAACACGTGTTATTTCACAATAGTTGTTGAAAGAGAAGAGGAAAAAATACTTTCACCAACTTTTGTATAATAAATTTGAATTGAAAATATCTCAACAAAGACTAAATACTCTGCTTCTAAAGCCTCATTAACTCAACAAAAAAATATATTAAATAAGGCAGGAATGTTTTATGATATAATAAATCATAAAAGGGGCTTCCACAAGAACCAATAATTCTAACTGACACTTTTGTTTGCATCCCAGGTGCAATATACCCTGGAGCAATACATCAGAATAAAATTCAG
>NW_012156062.1:1292293-1293851 GCF_000956105.1 Propithecus coquereli
TTTTTGGTACCAGGGACAGGTTTCATGGAAGACAATTTTTCCACAGATGGGGATGGGGGAGGATGGTTTCAGGATGATTCAAGTGCATTACATTTATTGTGCAGCCAAACCTCTCTGCTAATGATAATCTGTATTTGCAGCTACTTCCCAGCGCTAGCATCACTGCCTCAGCTCCACCTCAGATCATCAGGCATTAGAGTCCCATGAGGAGTGTGCAACCAAGATCCCTTGCATGCACAGTTTACAGTAGGGTTCCAGCTCTTATGAGAATCTAATGCCACTGCTGATCTGACAGGAGGCAGAACTTATGCAGCGAAGTAAGCAACAGGGAGTGGCTGTAAATGCAAATGAAGCTTCACTTGCTTGCCCACCCCTCACCTCCTGCTGTATGGCCCAGTTCCTAACAGACCACAGACAGGTATTGTTCCCTGGTTCAGGGGTTGGGGACCACAGTATTAGCATGTACTGTATATTAAACTTTTGAAGTAAATATTTACCTCCCCATTGTTACAGAATAAAAATATGTCACAGCTATTCAACAAAATATAACAATAATAGAGAATATAAGAAATGAATAGTGGTGATGTAAGATGCACAGTCACAATTAAGAGTCTGATATTATAAAAATTAGAGTTATAAATGCATGCTTTGAAATATCTACTATAAGAAAATGGAATATTTAATATTCCTGGAATGACTGATCGCATTACTACAAAAGTATTATTTTCTCCCTATTATTAGTAAAGTTTAAAAATAATTCTAGGACAAAATCAGGAATAATTAGAAGATAATCTATTGTGTTCCAGTCCCTAATTTGCCTTGCTTACTTGAAATGGACTTCTTGAGCTTAAAAAGATCACCTAATTTTTATTATAACCCATTAACTGTGTATAATCCATTAAGGATGTGATTTTGCAATTAAAATAAAAACCTAAATCCTTCATGCTATCCTGAGCTTTAGGCAACTTAATGCTCAAATTCATTTTAGAAGAGTTATAAAAGGTCATTTGCTCACATACTTCACAGCATCTCATTTCTAGCACAATCCATTGAAGTGAATATCTTCAAATTTGGATTTTTTTTGAGATTTCATCAAAAGAAAATGTCATCAAATCATATCTTATACTCCTCATTAGGACCTTTGTTCTCCTGTACATGGGAAAAGAGACAGATTAACAGTTACATTTAACTTCCATCTGTGACAATTTTGGCTTGATAGATTAGGGCCAACTTTGTCTTTATAAAGAGAAATGACACACACAATGCAATAGTTTGAAAGAGTGACTACCTTGTCCTCTGTACAGTTGCATGCTTATCTGGCTTAACTACAAAGTCATCATCTAGTATCTTGCTTTGTCTTGGACTTTTAAAAAAATTTTTGTATCCTTCAAACCTAATATATAATCAATGAATCCATGATTTTTTCTTATGAACATTTGAAACATATAAAAGAGAAAAAACAGGAAAGGCATAAATTACAGACCAGCATAATTGAGATTTGTTTCTTTAGCAATAAGACTGAAAACAAGGGAAGCAGAGAAAAAAATATGTAAATCTA
>NW_012156062.1:1295900-1297662 GCF_000956105.1 Propithecus coquereli
CAATATCCCTCATGAATATAGATACAACAATCCTCAAAAAAATTTTAGGAAATCAAATTCAGCAGCATATCAAAAAAATAATTCACCATGACTAGGTGGGCTTTATACCAGGGATTCAAGGCTGGGTCAACATACACAAATCTATAAATGCAATTCACCTCATAAATAAAATCAAGAACAAAGACCACGTAATTCTCTCAATAGATGCAGAAAAGCATTTGACAAAATTCAGTGCACCTTTATCATAAAAATGCTTAGCAAAATAGGCATAGATGGGACATACTTTAAAATTATCAAGGCCATTTATGATAAACCCACTACCAGAATCATATTGAATGGGGAAAAATTGAAACCATTCACACTTACAACCAGAACCAAACAAGGTTTCCCACTATCTCCACTTCTATTCAACGTAGTGCTGGCAGTCCTTGCTAGAGCAATTAGACAAGAGAGGGGAATTAAAGGAGTCCAAATGGGGGCAGATGAGATCAAACTCTCACTCTTCGCTGATGATATGATATTATATCTGGAAAACCCCAAGGATTCAACCAAGAGACTCCTGGAATTGATAAGCAAATTCAGTAAAGTCTCAGGATACAAAATCAATACACACAAATCAGAGGCATTCATACATGCCAATAACAGTCAAGCCTAAATTCATATCAAAAACATAATATCTTTTACAATAGCCTCAAAGAAAATTAAGTATGTAGGAATATATTTAATGAAAGAGGTGAGAGACATATACAGGGAGAATTATGAAACACTAAGTAAAGAAATTGTAGAAGATGTAAACAAATGGATAAAACTACCTTGCTCATGGATTGGTAGAATCAATATCATTAAAATGTCCATACTACCTGAAGTGATCTGCAGAATTAATGCAATATCTATCAAAGTACCATCATCATTCTTTACAGATCTAGAAAAAATAATTCTATGTTTTGTATGGAACCAGAGAAGAACTCGTATAGCCAAAGCGATCCTAAGTAAAAAGAACAAACAGGGACGTATCAGTCTACGAGACTTAAAGCTGTACTACAAGGCTATAATACCTAAAACAGTATGGTATTGGTGCAAGAACAGAGATATAGAACTTTGGAGCAGGACTGAGAATGCAGAAATGAAACCATCTGCATATGGTAATCAATATTTGACAAAGCAGACAAAAATATACACTGGGGAAAAGAATCTCTTTTCAATAAATGGTGCTGGGAAAACTGGATAGCTACATGCACAATATTGAAACTGGATCCCACCTCTCACCTCTCACAAAAATAAATTCAAGATGGTTAACAGACTTACACCTAAGACATGAAACCTTAAGAATCCTAGAAGATGTAGGGAAGACCCTTTCTGACATTGGCCTAGGCAAAGAATTTTTTAAGAAGATCCCCAAAGTAACCATGGCAGCAACAAAATTAAATAAATAGGACCTGATCAAATTAAAAAGCTTCTGCACAGCCAAGTAAACTATCATTAGAGAGAATAGACAGCCTACAGAATGGGAGAAAATATTTGCTCTCTACACATCCGATAAAGGGCTGATAAAAAGAATCTATCTAGAACTTAAAAAAATCAAACAACCCCATCAATAAATGGCCAAAGGACATGAACAGAAACTTTTCAAAAGAAGACAGAATAATGGCCAGCAAACATATAAAAAAAAAGCTCAACATCTCTAATCATTAGAGAAATGCAAATCAAAACCACAATGAGATATCACCTAACCCTGGTGAGATTGGCATCTATCAAAAAAATC
>NW_012156062.1:1301432-1302835 GCF_000956105.1 Propithecus coquereli
TGATAATATCATTATGCTCAATTTTAATTAATACTCAAAAACAGTAGGTATATTCCCTAGAATTCCCTGGTATATCATTAACTTAGATATGTCTTTGCACCTGTTTTATCTTCATGCCTATTTGAATGTAAGCAAAACTCTTGTTAGGTCACTTAACATGTGCGTCTTCGCTTGTAATAAACACATTTAAATATCTTATCAACAGTTTTTATTTCCACATTAGGTCAGCAATAGCTAAAGTAGGACTTTACTGTGCCATGTAATTCCATTTTCATCTATTCGGAGTAAAGTTGGAATCATTATCTATGCAGTTTTAGAAGATTTTTCTGAAGAAAATTTTTGCACCAGTTTTTCAGATTTGGACAGATCCCCTGGTCTGCCAAATCTCTAGTCAGTGGAAATCTTCCAATCCACTTTTCATATAAGTGATATTTTAAAAATGCAAAGTTAACCATACCAGCCTCCCACCTACAAACTTTCTAAAATTGATTAATTATGCCATTATGAAGACAAATAACTATAAAATAGCTTTAATACCTTTCAAAGGGATGATCCTTGACAGTCTCTGTACCCTCATGTTTTCGCACATACAGCCCTCTTTCCTCTTTGCATTTTCTCCAACACCGAGGGCTTTTTTTCTTTGCTGTTTATGTGGCATGCTCTCTCCCACTACAAAGACATGCAACTTTGTTTCACTGTGCTTTCCAATGTCTTAGTTTTGCATGTATTTTGTAATAATTTCAGTTATTTCTTTCTCTTTAGAAGCCTTTATTCTCCATACAGACCATGTCAATTTTAGCTTGTCATCATACCTTCATTACCAAAGATGGTATCTGTGGCAATGTAGCTATTTGATAAAATTTTTAAATGAGTATTGAATATTATTTTGTCAATTGGATTCAGTCACAGGGTTAATTTTCTTCTAAAATGGCTCTTTAAGCAGCTAAGAAACATTTTGTGTGTGTGTATCAGCTATAATTATTATTTTAAAGATACAAGACTCAAAAATCTTCCCTTTAAGTCCTGTCAATATTACATTGTTGCGTTTAAAATTGTCTGAATATTCAAGCAGGATCCTAATTCAATAATGGTTTATTAGCTTATTTCCTCTCTTTCATAAAAACAAGCCTGGCAGTTGAGTTTATTAGAAAGTAAAAAAGAAAACAAATATTACTAATCATGAACTTGTTAAGTCCAGGCTTAGATTATTTATGGAGACATTTGCTGTCTTCTTTGTATTGCCTTCAGACCTTTCTTTTTAAATACCTGTGATAGCAAGAAAGTCTACTGTCCTAACAGAGAATATGATTTGCCTGACATGGGGAAGAGAGGAACATATCTCAAGGCAATATTTTTAAAAATATAAGATGTTCAAAAAATATAATTTTTAGAATGTAAACTTA
>NW_012156062.1:1302885-1304264 GCF_000956105.1 Propithecus coquereli
TACTAAGTTTACATATTCTCCTTTTTCAAATTGGAAAAATGAATAATAAAAATGATTTAAAGTAATCATAAAATCATGAAATATATTTTTTATAAGTACAAATAGTTAGAAATGGAATAACATTTAAATCAATCTCACATTGATAGTCATTCCATCATTAATCTTCTTTCAAACTGCCTAGAAATGAAACTGTAATGAATCGGAAAGTGCTTTTTTCTTTACATTTCAAGCAGAGATGCAGTTAGGCAGTTCAACTAAACAGCTGAAATTTCAATCATTTAAATTGTTCAAGACTCCACTTGAACATTTTATAAACAATTAAACAGAGCAGTGTTCGAATCTGAAATGCTTAGTCATTTTCTTTTGTAGAATTCATTGCCAAAATGTTTCCATGGGAACAAAACTCAACTCCTTAAATATAGAATGTGTCTTATTCAATTTTCCTATGCTTCTATCTAAATTCAGATATTATTCAGTAATATGGAGATACGTCAAAGATCTAAAAATAGAACTACCATTTGATCCAGCAATCCCACTGCTGGATATCTACCCAAAGGAAAAAAAGTCATTCTATAATAAAGACATCCACAGTCCAATGTTTATAGCAGAACAATTCACAATTGCAAAAAATGTGGAAACAACCCAAGTGCCCGTCAATACATGAGTGGATTAATGAAATGTGGTATATGTATACCATGGAGTACTACTCAGCCATAAAAAACAATGGTGAACTAGCCCCTCTTGTATTATCCTGGATAGAGCTGGAGCCCATTCTTTAAAGTGAGGTATCACAAGAATGGAAAAACAAGCACCACATGCATTCATCATCAAGTTGGTACTAACTGATCAACACTTACGTGCACACGTGGAGGTAATACTCATTGGGTGTTGCGCAGGTGAGAGGAGGGTGGAGGCGATGAGTAAATTCACAACTAACGGATGCAGAGCGCATTCTCTGGGGGATGGACACACTTGTAGCTCTGGCTTGGCTGGTGTAAAGGCAATGCATGTAACCAAAGTGTTTGTACCCCCATAATATTCTGAAATTTAAAAAATTGAATAAAATCAAAATCTAAATACAAAAAAATAAGAAACAGAAAGCTTCACTATACTAATAATAGTTAAGGAAACTTAAAATCATCACATTAAAAAACCCCAATGCAAAATATTATTATAGTAAATTCTACCAAACTTATACTTTGAATGAAGAAAATACAACTTCTATCTGATAAAAGTTGCTCCAGAATATAGATAATTGAAGGCTTTGAACTTGTTTTATGGTGCTGGCTAGCATAAACCTGATTTTTAAAGTAGATAAAACCAATAGAAAAGAAATATACAGGCCCATCCACCTAATTCTGTACTCAGCACAGTTGCTT
>NW_012156062.1:1314299-1317591 GCF_000956105.1 Propithecus coquereli
TTACTTTTCCTCTAGCTGCTTCTTTCATTATATAAATAAATCTATAATTATACCTCATTAATTGTTTTTTTGTCCTTCCTATTACTGTTTAGTTTTTTAAATAAATCAAGGCTTTTTTAATCGTCATGTTTCTTCCTGTGCCTAAAATCTGCTTTTTCATGCTGTTCTACGTCCATAGACATTAGCCTGAGTAATCCCCAATCATCCACCAAGATTCAGCTTAAAATCGTCTTGGCTGAATCCCTCCGTTTACTCGTATTTTTCCCCCTAAAACGTACTTCTGGACGGGGGCACTACCTCATGCCAGCCCAAGCAGGAAGACACCTGTCGTGAAGGTGTTTAACTGGAGGTGCCGGCGTCTTGCTCGCTGCCAGACGACACGTGAGCGCCACTGGGAGGGGGCAGCCACCGTGCCCTGCGGGGAGAAGAGCGAGTTCTTGGAAAAGGTAACGTTTACCCCAGAAAGTGTTCAGTTACGTTTGAAATTACAGAATGATTTCTGTGATTTATACTGGGAATCTGAAGGTGTGGGGGACGCAAGAGCTTTCACCGGTTGTGTCGTGAGGAGCGACGGCGGAGCTCGTTACAGGTCTGTGCCGAGCATACGGCGGGACAGGGCGCACGGAGCAACCTGGTCACGGGAGCGACCACTCTGGGTGGCAGTTCAAAGCGGTTGCTCTGGTAGGTAGCGTGTCCCCGAACCACAATTAAATCTTAAATGCCCAATAAGCTGATCTTGCCACCACTGAAAGACCCATTATTAATTCCCCAGGCGCTGCTCCGTCCCTGGACTGCATTCACCGAATACAGCAGGTCCTTAAATAGAATGGCCTCATCTTGTTCCTCGCGATGTTGATCAGGAAAAAATGAAAATCGGTTCCGCAGGGACACAGTCCGTGTGGCCTTTGCAAGGTCTTCCACTGTGTGGGCTTTCTGGCTGCCCCACTTTCCCTGCACGTGCCGAAGATGCGATGCGCGGGAATCAGTGTGTCTGCTGGCGCCCGTCTGCGCGAGCGCGGGAGCGTGTGCGCGTGAGTGCGCGTGAGTGGGAGTGTGTATGTGTGCGTGTGTGTGCGCGTGCGTGAGCATGTGTGAGCGTGTGTGCGCATGTGTGCGCGTGTGTGCGCGTGAGTGGGCGTAAGCGTGTGTAAGCGTGTGTGTGCCTGTGTGCGCGTGTGTGAGCAGGTGTGCGCATGTGTGAGTGTGAGTGCACATGTGGGCGTGTGTGCGCATGAGTGCGCATGTGTGCGAGTGTGTGAGCGTGTGTGCGTATGTGTAAGCGTGAGCGGGCGTGTGCGCGCGCCCCGCGCGGACGGCGTCCGTCCAGGACCGGGTCCCGCCCTGCACCCTGACCTGCTGGGACGGGCTCCCACCACCCACCGCCCTGCCCTGGAATAATTGGGTAAATAATTACTGCGTTTTCATTAACCTGTCTTAAATGTATGTACAACTCACATTTCATATAGAGATGTTTAAGTCTTTCTTTAGAAATCTGATGATATTTTTATGACCAGAAATAGGCCCTAGGAACTTAGCTATTGTTAATGTCAATTAAGCTATGTTAAAATCAAGTTTCCTTATACCTCATCCTTTTGCTTGAAGTTGCAAGTTCCAAGAACATATTGACGACGTTACGTGAGGACCTATTGTAAAAGACATTAGAGGATGGATGAGCTGACACATTTGCACCTCTTGCCATCTGTTCTTCACCCCCGCTGTGCTCTCATCATTTGACATCACCCTTGTCTATCTTATCTGGCGCTAGGCCTTGACTCCTTTTCCTGGAACTTTCCACTAACATTAATTCAGAGCTATACTTCCCAGAGAGAGATGCTTCACCTTTTGATCTCTGTTAGTTTATAGCAATTTTTTAAAAATTTTTTTGGGGTACCATAATTCTTCCTACCCATATCTATCCACATAACTAGGGTTTTGGAATAGAGCAAGCGAAAATATTATTAGTAAAATTTCCTTACGGGATTAATATCTTACTCTAAATAATTATTAAAATGTACAAGTGAGAGATTTGCTGGGTCCTCAGTTCACTAAATACACTTACTTTCAGTATGTGATTTCTTTTAAAAAAAATTCTCTGTAGTTCATCCACATTTTTTCTGAGATCTTGATTTGGAAAACAGTCTGAAAATCTGACAGGAATAAACTTTCACAAATTTTTTTCACGCTCTAACTGGCAAGATCAGAAATGCCATGAAGAGTAGACTGTCACACAGGATATTTTCTACTTCAGCTGGTTTCTGAACTCACGCAGACAAATAGTCATACACATATATACTTAAAATCAGCAAATCACATTCTCAATAGCTATAAATCTTTGTCCATATGTTCAAAAGTTAATTTTTCTAGGGGACAAATAACACCCAGTAACTTAACATACTTTTTTATTTATAAGGGGCCAACAAAATGTTCTGAGTGTATTCTATAACCACTGCTTAGGTTGTTTATTGTAAGAATATCAAAACCAACTCAACTTTCAGATAAAATGCAAATTCATCTTTTAAATGTGTGAATTACTATTAGGATATCCGATTTCACATGCTAAATTAGTTTTTTTTTAAATTAAGATGCATACATAGAGAGATGTTAACACATATACCAACATATTATTTAACTACCCACCTCATTTCATTTTATTTTCCCTCAGGCACAATTAAGTCTAGATAGCATAGTTCATATGCTTCATGGAGCGTTGAACTGGTAGCATATGAGAGAATCATGACCATTACTGCTGCTCTTTCTGACAAAGTGGAAAGATAATAGGCCAATCTTCTTTCTAGATGACTCCTGCCTGACCAGAGAAGATGAGGTAGTAAAGGAATTGAATCATTTTAAAAGAAGCATTTGTGCAGAATGAGGAGTGAACTATCAATTGAGTTGTGCTTCACAGAAAATGGCACTTTTGCCTCTGGGCATCTTTTTAAAAGTATGAACAAAGTTATATTTAATATCCTCTTGATTTCATGCAACGAACACTGAGTTTTCCTCTGTGTGTATCAGAATAAATGGTATCTTGGTGTCAGTGTTATTATCTTAGATAACTAAAGTCTATCACTGCATTTAAGATAATTTCCTGGGATTGAATTTCCTTACATAAAGATAATATAATTGAAAAGACACAGGAATTTTTATAACACTGATTTACAAAGACATAAAAATTCTGAACTTCCCAACTAATTCTTAAAATGTGTGTTAATTCAGCTCTTACTGCATAAGTTAGTGATGAAAATACAGGTTTTTTCTTTCTGCGAATCACAGAATGTCATTCATGCTGTAT
>NW_012156062.1:1317641-1318441 GCF_000956105.1 Propithecus coquereli
AATTGAATCATTTTAAAAGAAGCATTTGTGTAGATGGTAAAATAGTACCAGTATAAAATTATTTAATTAATTTCTCTGTAAATAAATTTTCCATTTATCATATGCTAACACTTTAGTGAAGACAGACACTTTCTCAAATGTTAAATTTATCCATTGTTTCTTATTCTTGTGAAAGGAAAACTTTTACTTCAAATGAAATGGAAACGTAATGCTAAAACCTAAAGTGATCGCTAACACGGCCAACAGAGACCATGGTGTTATTATATTGGGACACACTTAAATCATTGATATAATATCAAAGAAGATAAAATTAAGCTTTCATAAGCTGAATTTATATTTTAAGTATGACTTTTAATTAAAATATTATGAAGTTCTTGAATGAAAGAAATATACCCAACATTTCCTAACATTTGTTTCCTTTTATGTCTTTACTAATTCTTATTGTTATAATGTAAGATTACAGGTCCAACACTAAAATTATTGCAAAAATTTCCCCTGAAATGTACAAAAATTATTTAAATATTCTGCTTACATATACATACACAACCACATATAAATCATGTTATATAGACCAAATTCAGTTTTAAACACAGAATAAAATATTGTAAACTTGTCACATAAATTTTTCTCAATAATTATCAAAATTACACATCACATCTAAAAAAGTTAATAAGAAGCTGACAATAAAGCACATATGTAGAAAAATGTTAAATTAATTAAATCAGTTCTCCTATGAAATCTATTTAGGTAATCCAAATTGAAATTACTTTTCCTCTAGCTGCTTCTTTCATTATATAAAT
>NW_012156062.1:1321826-1323877 GCF_000956105.1 Propithecus coquereli
TCCTTACATAAAGATAATATAATTGAAAAGACACAGGAATTTTTATAACACTGATTTACAAAGACATAAAAATTCTGAACTTCCCAACTAATTCTCAAAATGTGTGTTAATTCAGCTCTTACTGCATAAGTTAGTGATGAAAATACAGGTTTTTTCTTTCTGCGAATCACAGAATGTCATTCATGCTGTATATATGTCTATTTTTTTCTTAACTATTGAATATGAAAAAGAAAAGCTTTTTTATACCTTCTGATCAACAATACAATATGATGAATTACTTATATCAGATTTTCATTTTTCTATTGCTTTAGATTCTATTGGCTTTATTGAATTCCCCATTGTCTCAGCTTTCTTTTTTAGAGATAAATCAGATCTAGTGTTTAATTAATTTTTCAATTTGAACTAATATACTCATGTTGGAAATTATAAATGTATGTCAGAAATTTTAGTAAGAGTTCTTAAACTAACAGTAATTATTTTATGGATATAATTATTTTAATTTACAATGAATTTCAGGTAATGTCTGGTAAATTCTGTTAAGCATAGACTAATTTAAACTTATGCATAACAAGTGACGCTTTTCTGAGTCAGTAAAAATATCATTTGTTATGAAACCAAAATATACTAAAATAAGATTTTTAGTCACAAAATAGCATGAGTATTAGTCCAAATAGAAACTTATTGATAGCTGGACCCATTCCTATATACACGTGACAGTGAGGTGTGTGGATGTATTCACTCTATAGATTCATAAGGAATGTTTTCTTCTTTGTTTTTATTTAAATCCTTGTGACAAGTTCAGCTAGTCCTCAGAGTCCTAGAGATACGCCTTCCTTTTGCTCAGAGAGATTTATTAAGTGTTTGAAGTTACTAGTTGAAGTCATCCAAAATATAGAGGGGACAAAGGCAGGTCCCAAGAAAATGAAAACAATTGCAATCTGAATGTATTTTTTCAGAATCTATGAAAAATAAATAGCATTCAGGGCCCTGTAAAAGTGAAAACTTACTTCCCTCATGTGTGGTGAGGCTTCAAAAGTGTATATAAGCCTTTGGAACATAAGGGGCTATCGTCTTGAAAATAGCTGCCAAGTTTCGCTGTCGTGAAGGACAGAATCCCCGGGATCAGGTATTCTGCTGGTCTGTCAAGAGCAGGACTACCTAAGAGTTGAACAGGAGCCCATGATGGAGAGTTGCAGAGTGCGGGAAACAGCTGTGGTTGAACCTTCTTGTACTTACATTTTGTGGTTCTGTGTATGCCTCAGAAAAGAAAGACATGAAAAAAAAAGACAGATATTATACTTTTAGGCCATCTCTACTAATGTAGGGCAGCATGGACCTTGGTTTAACATTCTAAGAGAATTGACTATTGTAGTATTAACATTTCTTTCTTCTTCCTTTGTACCAATCTCAGAAGAAAAGTTAATATTTCTCTACTTTAGGCTGATCTGTGTTCTTTAACCAATTCCTTCTGTCCTGATTGTGATCATGTTCAACTGTTTGTCCTTTCTTCTCTCAGTGTTTCCTGTCAATATTAGAAATTCAGACCCAAGCTATAAACATCCTGAAATGTTTCATGTTTTCAAATAGACTCTCCTTCAATTCATCTCAGTGAGTGGATTATGAGATTCTTTCATTTTCTAGTCCTATTTACTGAGTCCTGCTGTTCTATCACAAGGATTAAAGTAGACGCTATCTCATGATGTCTTCTTAATCCTGTCATTCAGTGTGTTTACTTCACATTCCACGTATACTCTAGCAAGTGGCATATTATTATGTAATACATAACCTCACTGTTAATGTGGTTCCATGTATATTAATAAAATCCACTTTCTGTCACACTTAACAATCCGATAAAGAAATGGTTTGTTGTCATTGCACATAAGAAGAGAAGATAACACTTTAAAATGACAATTTTTTGATTTTCCGTCAGGTCATGAGGCACCTACTTATCAAGCTTTCTCAACTTTCCAATTTACTTCAAATACCAAACGATCATGGACATTGAGTTCTTCAGCAACTTCTCGTGTAGTTGTAAGAGGATCAGCTTCAAT
>NW_012156062.1:1324177-1338348 GCF_000956105.1 Propithecus coquereli
TTTAGTTGTCCAATTAATTTCTTTCTATTTTTAGTAGAGACGGGGTCTCGCTCTTGCTCAGGCTGGTCTTGAACTCCTGAGCTCAAACAATCTGCCCACCTCGGCCTCCCAGAGAGCTAGGATTACAGGCGTGAGCCACCGCACCTGGCCTTCCCTTTGCAAAACTTCTTGAACCACCACTGCACTGTACATTCATTAGCTGCTCCTGGGCCAAATGTTTCGTTGATGCTGCGAGTTGTCTCCACTGCTTCACCACCCATTTTGAACTCTAATAAGAAAATTGCTCGAATTTGCTTTTTGTCTAGCATCATTTCCATAGTTTAAAATAAATATAAAATAAACAGCAAGTAATAAGTCATTGGGAAAAAAACATAAAGCAAGAAATGCACATTAAAATGATGTATAACATAATCACATTTATTTAAGAATGTACTCCAACATCAAAAGGCAAATGTCAACAATGTTAAAACCGCAATTACTTTTGTACCAACCTAATATTTCCACAAAAATTTGAAACTGGTCAGGGAGAATTAATCCAACAGCGTCTTAACCCAAATCATTGCTTTATTTTTATTCATTAGTATAGTGCTACTAGCCAATATATAAATAAGAAGATGAATCACACCTATTATGACACCTACCCTTAGTCTCTTTATCTTTCAAATTGAAAAATCATAATATTCATATATTGAAGATTCAGATTTTTCATATTGAATTGCAGACTCAGATCTTCCATATTGACAAATTTAAAATTAAAATTTCACTTCTACAATCATGTATTTTGCCAAAATGTACTGAAGACTATTTCTCTTTTATTTATGAAAAATCCATTGGTGAAATTATATAGTTAGGGGGCTTTTCAAAGCTTTAAGGCAAGTTTAAAGTCAGAAAAAAAACAATAGGGATTTTTTTAAAGGCTCTATACCAAAAACTAGAAATTCACTCATCAGTTGACTTGAATGGTTATATATTTATTTCTTAGTTTAACTACCTCTAAATAAGTTATTCTAAGTGTCTGTCCTTTCTCCTTTTATTTCAAATTATTCCATTTTTTTCTGTCTTATGTGCAGGTAGAATATTATCAGTCATTATCAACTCCAACTACTTGTAAGATTATATATGTGTGTATGTATATATTATATATATATAAGCAATCCAATAGCATTATTGCAGAAGTGAAAAATAATTCAGTAAAAGAAAAGACATTTATCATTCCACTGATTCATCTGCATATGCGATTGCCATTTATGAGCCTTTAATTACACTATGCATTAAGATTGACAATAAATCATTGAAAATCTGTTTAGAATTTGTTTATCTACACTTTAGATAAATGTGAAAACATACTAATCATTATGGCAATAACTTGCACTTAATAGACTTACAATTTTAATCTCAGTATATTGAGAAATTCCGAGTTGATAGATTTACTCTGTCTAACACAAAAAATACAAGCAATATTAGAGATTACTCCTGACAATACATAATAGAAAATGTGCACATTTAGTTAGTAGTACAAGCTGAAAGAAGGATGATAGTCATGCATAAATAATTCACAGCATGAATCATTAGATTATAGAGAAATAATATGTTTCATTTTTGACCACAAGACAAGGAAAAACAAAAGCTCTGCAAAGATCAATGTCTAATAGTAAACTAAGGAGAGAGTCAATTATTTTCTTTTAGAAATGTTGAAAATCTATGTAAAGATTTACCGAGAGGGACCTTTTACCTTCTATATACATTGCATGTCCACAATTGTTTACCCCAAGCACTTAAATCATCCCAAATTCTAGAAGCAAACATAATCATGTAATCCATTGGTGGAAAGCTTGATGTGAATTGGCAGGAGGTTATTCATGGTCTCTGTTTATTTCAGTGTGATTACATGCACGTTTTGCTGGAAACATATGAACATATTTAATTTATAATTCCCCTAAAACCTTCTGGAACTATATGCACTCATTAATTTAATAAAATTTGAAAATTCTAAATTCTGTGGATATAAACACAAAGAAACACTAATTTATAAACCTTCCGTCTATTTTGTGATGACTAATTTAAACTAAGAACTAAATAAAAAAATAACGACCTACCTATATAATATTTAAATACACAGTATTAGCGCATATAAGTTTCTGTATGTCCCAATAAACCAACTCTGAACGCAAAACTCTCTACTGCATCTTACGATGTCTGTACTAATCAGTTTGCCAGACGGTACTGACTTATACCGATGCACTGGCTAACTATTAATGGAGCCTTGTTTCATTCTCAGACATGTCCTGATTCTGTTTATAAATTGTTTCCCCTTCCTGCTCTCCTTCTACATCCCCCTGTCCTCTCCAAGTCTCTCCATCTGCTCACTCCCGTGCTGGGCAAGTCTCACTCTTCTTTCTGTCTGCCCCATATTCTATAAGCAATTTCAGACTATCTGGACATATGACTGACAGAGTAAAGGTTTTAATGTCAATCCATATATTCAATACAAGCAAAGTTATGTGTTGTTCCTTTTAAGTTAAAAAATGGACTTAAATAGGGATTCTAATATATTTTAGCACCACGATGGATCACTTTGAGCATTTCATGTATTTCTCTTCCATCAGCGACACAGGTAGGCTTTGTAACGGGCCAGGTGGAGGCACAGAGTGTGCAGAGCAGCAGGGACAAACGTTCTGTGTCCGCGGTGGAGATGACTTCTGGCTTTGTGATGAGTGGGGTTGTTTCTAATACGGCCTATATTCTCTTTTGTGCAATTTTATAATACTAGGCTTGAATTTTTAAAAATAGGTAAAGTGAGTTTCCCCTATAACTCAACAGTCAATTTGCTTTCAACACAAGCTCCAAGACATCTTGTCATCTCCTACTCTACTCTCTGTATCTAAACGTGTGGACAAGTTGAAGATATATTTGGTTCTATGAAGATACACGTATTTAGCTGTGTGCCAATTTCCCAACCGTTTTTATTTCCTTATAGGTACTGTTATAATATGGTAAAAAAATAAAATGTGCCCTACAAAAGAAGTTATTTCTGATAATATCACGATGATGAAAATATTTTTATTTTATTCTCAACAAAACAGTCTGTGCTATTAGCAATAGGGTAGTTTTAAATTATTTCATTCCTTCTTATGTTTGTTTTTATTTGTTGTTAGGAGAGATTTTGATTCTACACAGAGACCACATTTTCACTCAGCAAATAAAATTAGTGTCTGTCTCTAGAACTTTACAGACTGACCATACCTTCCCAAAATAAATTAAAAGCAACCTGCCTTGAGCAAATACATGCTGTTTACTTCTGTTCTATTTCAACCTGATCGAGTGTAACAGATGTGCTGCTAACACGGACCTGGAGAAGTGCCCCTAACAGCTCTGAGTGAACAGACGAGCAGTCAGAGAAAGTTCAGAAATCACATAATCAACAGTATCTTCATGACCTTTAGAAACATCACTACTGATTAAATCATCACTCTTGTGACTTCTTTTGAAGTTATTCCAAAATTACTTTATGTATATGTAACGTTACCTTAAAATAGCACTCACAGACATAGAAAAAACTTTTTAAGTTGAATTATTTCTCTAATTTCTGTTGAAGAAAATTATATTTAGTGGTTTATTTACCCAACTCAACTTTTTCTTATTTTGATATACTTTGAATTTCTATAATCTATCTTGATGAAAATCAGGACCTTCTTAAAATATTGCAACAATTTGTAGAAAATAAAAATTTCTTTATAGGAAAAACATGTTAACTTTTGTATGAAAGGAATATTTTTGTATTCCTCTTTTTAAGAAACACAGAGCACCAAAAAGATTTCTTTTTTTGATTAGTTTGTTGTACAAATTTCCTGTTTATGTTACATTCCCACACTGGAGCTAAGTCAAGTGTAAATACATAATTTGAAAAGTGAATTCAAATGCTTGTTCAGGCTGAAACCTGTATGCATTTAGATAAGGAAGTGCAAGAAGCAGAAAGAAAAATAACCTTGGAAATTGTCTCCAATGTTTGCTAATTCAATATGATTAGCTAAATCAAATAACCACTATCATGAATTTTCAATTTCCCTTTAACATAAAAATAGAAAATGGAGATGTTTATAGAATTAATATTTTTTCAAATATTGATTTTCCTGAGTTATTTATTTTTACCATAATGTTTTGAAATATGCTCTAATAATAAAGCATATGAAAAAGGAAAGAACTACAAAATTTTCTGCTCTTATAATTCTACTTAAATGGAAAAATGCATAATATGATATGTTTCTTTTAAGCTGAAAAATGTTTTTATTAAGAAAGTGGTAATGTAGTTAAATAAATGCTTAGAAATTGAATCGGGCTATCTGCCCTTTTCTCAGTGTTTAGTGTATTGTACGTGACATTTTTTTCTTCTCATTTTACATTTTCAATATAAAAAATAAACATAAGGAAGGGTAAATGCATAATATATTTTAAAATACATTGGAAACATTTTGACATGTAGTGCTGTGCCCTTAATTCTAAGGGATGGTCAGTCAAGGTTTGAACATGACCCTACCTTTTTTTTGCTACAGATAGAATAATTGTCTATATTTTTTACAGCAACTGCCACAAGTTTGAGACAATTTTGATCTTTAATAAACAAAACCACTTATTTTTAATATAAAATACCTTATTTTGATGAACAATAACAAATTAGAATGTAATTATTATAACACAATCAGTAGTAGTATTTCTGAATGGTAATGAAGAATTCTAATGATTAATTTGTCAAATAAACTTTGATGAAAAGGAAACCAGAATTCATGGGACTTTCAACAATTGGGATGATATTAATTTAAAAATTACATCAATACATATAAACATACAACTGTGATTTGAGCCTGATTTCAGAATAGCAATAATGTAAATCAGCATCCTCAGTTTCATCGCCTACCCACTCACATATAATCTACATTTGCTCAGTTCGAAATGGTAACATTTGGATAGAACAAGATAATTTTTTTACCCTATATGTAATTAGTCTTTCCAATATAAAGGGTGCTGTTTTTACTTTGGAATAGTTATAAAGCTTGTCCTATTTTCATATACAATGTTCATTGCTACTTTCAATATTTCACACAAATATGTAAAGCAAATCACCACCACCTATACAGGGTTTGAATTAGAAGCATTATCTTTATTGTCTCAAATTTGATGGCAGTTGGAAAACTCACAACATATTAATATAATTCACTTTAAAATCCTGTGCAACAGTTCATGTGTATTTTTCAATGTCCCTTAAATAATTTAAATATGGATGTGGACAGACACTGTTGATACAAGGATCTAATTAGATTAATGTTAATAAGCATTTTGTTATTATTCTTGATGTGATTTGTGATTTCAGGCGGATAAATTATTTTTTAGATTCCATGCCAACATGCAATCCAAGGAACATTCAGCCCATGGTCATTAACATAACCTGATAGCCTCTAATAATCATGTACAACATAGTACAATTTATAAAAATTGAGTTAAAGTGCATCATTAAGCAGATATTATATACAGCTGGTATTTTTCTTCTTTGTTCAAAGTTAATATATCAAATTGTTTACTGGTTCATATACAAAATTAAGGATAGTAATGTTATGGAATAAATCAGTATTTTTTTAAAATATAATTTTTTAAAAAATAATACATATTTTTGTAAGGAAGCATAAGCGGGCAGATGATAGGTACCATTGAATGTCGGATCCCGGAGATCAGGGAATGCGACACACCTCTGCATTAGATCCCCCCTCGTATCTATCATTGCTGCTTAGAATTCCAAGGTTCAAAGGCATATCAAGTCAATCATTTGATAATTATCTCTATTCTAACACACTTTTAAGTGATATAAATCCATAGCTTTGAACATATAATGGTGAATTCAGTATTTGTTAACGCTGACAATCTTCATTCCCATGGTGTAATAGATACCTAATAAGTCTTTTGAGCTAAATGAAATAATTGATTAACTACCAGTAAATTCAATATCCTAATTTATGGGGAAGAGGACATCCATAAAATCCATAAATTATTTCATGTTCTTTTGCAGCTTCCCTGTTTAAGATTTCTGACATCATTTCACTAAATATTGATAACTTAGATATTTCAAAGAGAGATAATTTGATATTCTTTTTTGACCTCTTGATCCAGTAGAACTTATCTGATAGGTACTTAGGTCCACAAAATTTTCTTTTATTGAAATTAATGGACTTGAAAATGAGTTACCAAAATTTCAAGTACTTTCTCATCTTTTCTTTAAATTGGTGATGATGCTATGGGATGATTAAATATTGTACAGATCATTTTCTAAAGAAAATCAACATACCTGCAGTTATTAAAACAAAATAATAAGATCATTAAAGAGCTAGCTAATTATCATGAAAAAGTAATTTATAAGAATTTTACTATTATATATTCATGTTCAAAGACCACACCAAGTAAGTAGATTGTGATTGCAGAATCCAATGGGATGAAATCTCTCTGGCCAAGATAGGGGAAGAGAAAAGATGTCCATCGCCACTCAGTGGTTAAGTAGTGCCTTCTCCAATGTAATAATAGAATATTCTTATTATTGTCCTGTAACTCTTTTACTTTTGATTGTGTGCTTGAAGCAGAAAGAAGTCTAGAGAAGTTACAACTATTGTCCAGGGAGTCATTCACAAGGCTGGGAAATAGTTTATTGCTGTAATTATTAGGAGTAAAGATTACAACATTGTTTTTAATAATAAAAAGTTGAAGCAAACTAATTGTCCACACATAAATGGCAATATAAAAAAGAGAGCTATCTCTATGCATCCACGTGGAATAAAGAACCCTATATCTATTAATATACATATAAATTAAGAACAGGCTTATAGGGGTGGGCATGGCAGCTCATGCCTGTAATCCCCTTTGGAGGATTACGTGATGCAGGAGGATCACATGAGCCCAGTAGTTCCAGACAGTTATGATTGTGCCTAATAAACAAGAATAGGTTTATACAATAATTTCACTGGGGTAAAAATGTGCATATATGAATATGAGAAATTCAGAGAAGAGGAAATTACATAAGGAAAGGCTTAAAGTAGGTTTTACTAAGTGGCTAGCCAACTCGATGGAATGTGGAAAACTGTCAAGATTAGATTAATCAAATGGTAATTCTACTTGTATCTCTTTAAGGTATCTCCATATTGCTTTCCACAGGGGTTGCACTAGTTTGCAGTCCCACCAGCAGTGTATGAGTGTTCCTATCTCTCCGCATCCACGCCAACATTTATGTTTTGGGACTTTTTGATAAAGGCCAGTCTCACTGGAGATAAGTGATATCTCATTGCGGTTTTGATTTGCATTTCCCTGATGATTAGAGATGTTGGGCATTTTTTCATATGTTTTTTGGCCATTATTCTGTCTTCTTTTGAAAAGTTTCTGTTCATGTCCTTTCCCCACTTTTTGATAGCGTTATTTGATTTTTTCTTGTTGATTTTTCTGAGTTCTAAGTAGATTCTGGTTATCAGCCCTTTATCAGATGCACCCGAATGTTTATAGCAGCACAATTCCCAATTGCAAAGATGTGGAAACAACCCAAGTGTCCCACAATACGTGAGTGGATTAATAAAATGTGGTATATGTATACTGTGGAGTACTATTCAGCTTTAAACAACAATGGAACAGCTTTAAGAAACAATACCTCTTATATTCTCCTGGATAGAGCTGAAACGCATTCTACTAAGTGAAATATCCCAAGAATGGAAAAACAAGCACCACATGTACTCACCATCAAATTGGTATTGACTGATCAACACATAAGTGCACACATAAGAATAACATTTATTAGATGTCGGCAGGGGGGAGGGGAGGGGGAGAAGGGGACGGGTATATGCATACACAAAGAGTGCGATGGGCACCATCCGAGGTATGGACACACTTGAAACTCGGACTTGGTGGGGGGGGGGCAAGGGCAACATACGTAACCTAAACATCTGTACCCCCATAATATGGTGAAATTAAAAAAAAGATTAGATTAATCATTTAACTGTATGTCCTTCTGTATTGCTTGCATTATATTTGACTTAAATGGTCATTATTTTATAAAAATAACTCTTTTAGGGAAAAAATTACCTCTGCAGAAAAAGCGTATGCCATGGAGAGGTAAAACCGTGGTTCAATTTTGACATGGGAAATTTGGAGAGTCAGCATTTATGCTGTCTTTCCCATAAATTCTGCAAAGTTGAAAGTTTTGAAAATACAAATACACGCCTATGTCTCAATAAAATGCGTTGCACATCTTTGTTTTCTTATGAGCAGCGAAGTGATTTTTAAATACACAGCTCAACATAGCTTTTTAGGGATGTAACAGAGATACTTACCAAAAATTAAAAAGACAAAATAATCTTATAGAATAATTAACAATATTCTATTTTCTTAGATGTGGACCTATCATAGCAAGAAGAAGAATGTTTCCTTTCTCTCTCAAGAGGCCTTTAAATTCTTGTCTTTTCCTGAGTTTTCATACATCAGGAAAATGTTAAAAGCATTCTTCCCCTCTAAAGTCTAAGGTAGGACTTGCAAACTTTAACAGGCTATATATATGTATGTATACACACACACACATATTTATTTTGAATTTTGTGAAAATAATTTCTTACACAGTTAGATTTTAAATGCCCTTTGGTAGATTTGAATTCACACCACTCCCTGATGTATGATGTCATTAGGGACTGATGTGATATGGAATCATGATTGGACAGTAGAAAATTCTGTGTCCTATGGGTAAGAACAAGAAAGAGAAAACCGTGATATAATGCAAATTTAGAAAAACTGGATTTCCACGCATTGAGAGTACTCAGGAGGAAAAGTGGAACATGCATCTTGCTCACCCAGAGCACTCCAGGACTGGTAAATCCATGCAAAGCTTCACTGCATATGTGCCCAGCGGCATGAAGGAAACGGATGTGGACGTGAGTTTGTCACTGGCTGTGAGACATGGTTAGCACTCACCAGTATCCTCAGGCTCTCCTACTTTTCCCAGACTGCTTTGGGGCTAGGTTGAGCCTATTTGTTCAATGATTATGAAGGAAAAGACTTGTGCTGACTCCTCGTACTTACTGTTTTCCCCTCGCCTCCACTGAGACCTCAAAGGCAAAGTGTTCCACAGGGTAAAACTACAAACAGAAGAAGAATCATATCAGCATTTATGTGATTAAAAAATAAAATTTTAATGAGTTAAACCACCTAGATTCAGGATTAGTTTGAAATGACAGCTAGTATTTATGATCCTGACAAATATGCCTTTATTTGTATGGAAAACATAGGCTTGAACAATAATCATTTCAACATTGAACATGATGACATGAAGTCCATTGTCCCACTCCAAATTCAATAGATTGGATACATTAGAGTTCATTTATTATCTCAATGGAAAGGAAAGGTCTCCCTCTCCTATAATGACAGAATTGCTTTGTTAGTTAACATATATCCTTAATCCAGGATAACAATACTTCAAACTGGGTGGATAAATATTATTTAGCATTTGCGGACATCTTTCTTTTGGAGAATTATTTTTCAAGAAACACCAATCGTAAAAAATATGATGATATTTGATTTAAAATCATGTCTATCTTATGCATATGAAAAAATGACTATACCAGGATATTTACTAAAAATAATGTGACAGAATAACTTAATTGAAAAATTAACACTATTCAATTTTCATAGACATAGACTTGTAAGAGAGCAATAAGAGGAAGTAGAGAGGTTTTATTCCTTTCTAGAAGGTGAAATATATGGAAGGTTGAATGGTAACACAAAATGACTGTGAATGAATTGATTAATTTAGATAATAGATCTTTTTTTCTAACATGTGCATTATACCAAGTTACGTAGATGATTTTTCCCCTTATACTTAAAGGTGATCAAGATGGATGGAATATAACAAATTTTCTGGACTAAGTTTTCTGGATTAAATAAACATTGGGATTTTTTTTTTTTAATTTCCAAATTACAAGTGAGGTGGTTGCAAATAAAAATAACTAAAGTCATTCCTGAATGTGTGGAAAGATTCAGTTTTATATATTTTTATCTTTTAATTAAGCAAAATTCTAGAGTGCAAAATGCACAAAATTCAGGTATGTATTAATAGTTGTGGGATTCAACAAATACATACACATTAGGATCATTACATCTATCAAGATATAGCATATTTTCTCATATATCTGTATGTGTATATGCATACATATAGACACACATAAAATTTGATCAACATTTTAAGGGTAATATTTTTTGAATTGTATTTTTCAACTGTTTCCTGCTATTGCATAAAATACAATTGATTCTTATAGATTGACCTTATATGTTATGCTACTGCCAAATTCAGTATTATTCCTAGCACAAAAATGCTTGGTGATTTATTTTCTTCTGTTTTGTTTGTTTGTTTGTTTGTTTTGAGAAGAATCTCAATCTGTCACCCAGGCTGAACTTCAGCGGCATGATCATAGCTCACTGCAACCTTAAACTCTCGAGCTCAAGCAGTCCTCCTGCCTCAGCCTCCCCAGTAACTAGGAAAACAGTCATACATCACCACATCCAGCTAATTTTTAAATTTTTTTGTAAAGATGGGATCTGGACCAGCCTACTTTGGTCTCAAAAGTGCTCCCAAACAACTGGATTATAGGCATGAGCCACCGCACCCAGCTATGTTTTGTAATTTCTTCAGGATTCTCTATATACACGATCGTATAACATAAAAATTAAAAGTTTTACCTTTTCTTTTGGAAAATGTGTGGCATTTTATTTTTATTTACTTAACCTTTGTCCTCTCTGTATTGGCCTGGACTTCCAATACAATATTTAAATGTTTTTATCTTGTTCTTTTCTTTTTTAATTTCAGAGTATTACAGGGATATACACGTTTTGATTACACGAATTGCTTTTGTACCATTTAAGTTAAAGTTAGTTATAAGCGTGCCTATCACCAAGATAGTATGCATTGTACCCATTAGGTGTGAATTTACCCGGTCCATCCTCTCCCTACGACCTGCTTGGTTTCCACTGAGTTTTATTACCATATGTGCACACAAATATTGATCGATTAGTTCCAGTTGAATAGTGATATCTTGTTCTTGATCTTAGGAGAAAAGCCCTCAATGTCTCCCCACCTGCGGCAGGTGCTTGTAGAAGGCAGTTTTCAGATCAAGGTATTCTCTTCCATTTCAAATTGTTGATAGTTTTTTAACATGGATGAGTAGCGTTGATTTTTTCAAGCGTTATTCCATCTTATATTTTATTCTCCTATAGTTTAATATGGTAAATTACATGTGTATTGGAATGTTAACTAAACTTGTGTATCTTGAATTATCTTCTAGTGGTCAGAATATCTTATTCATTTTTTAGATATTTCTGGTTTTTTCATTATGTTAAGGATTTTTCATCTATGAAGGAATGTTAGTAAATGTTCTTGTCAGGCTTATATTGTCCTTGAAAACAAGTTGAGAAGTGTTTCCTACTTCTTTTTATTTTTTCCTTTTAGGTGTATGGATAAAATTAGTATTTATTTATAAAATATTTGACTGAATATAGCAGTTAAGCCATCTGGGTCTGGAAGTTTTTCAAATGGTAATGCATTTGACTGCCAATTCAATTTATATAATTAATATAGGGCTATTCTGATTTTTAAATTTTTCTTGAGTCTGTTTTGCTGATATGTACCTTTTTATATGTCTATCTTGTATAAGTTTTGAAGTTTATTAGATTTAGATTTTTCTTGATGTTCTCTTATTATTTTCTATAGGATCTCTGATGACATGTTTTTTTTTTGTTGTTGTTCCTGGTATTGATAATTGAGTTTTCTCTCTTTTCTTCATCAGTTTTGAAAATAATATGTCAATACTATTAATTTTATCATACAATTTTGGGATTTTTAAGAACTTTCTCTACTAATTGTTTTATATTTTATTCATTTCTACACTTAACTGTATCATTTTATTTCCTTTATTTACTTTGGGTTTAATTTGTTCTTCTTTCTCTAGTTTCTAAGGTGGAATCTTGGATCATTGATTTTAAAACTGTTCACTTTTACTATATAAGCATTATAAATATGAATTTTCATCTAAGTATTGTGTGAACTGCATCTCAGATAATTTCATATTTTGTGTTTCTATATCATTTAATTCAAAGTATTTTTCTTTTTCATTTCCTTTCTTTTTCCTTTCCTTTTTTGACTTTTTTGATATTCTAGATTTCTAAATGTTAATTGTAATGAAAACTATAGAGCTTTTAAAAGAAAACACAATAATATTATCATGACTTAAATAAGGATAAGCAAAGATTTCTTAGAACACAAAAAGAAATAACTGTAAAAATGATAAGTTAAATTTTATCAAAATTGAAAAATTCTGATCATAAGAAACAATTGAGAAAATGTCTAAATAAGACTAAAAGTGGTCGAAAATATTTGCAAAATATATCTGACAAAGTATTTGTATTCAGAATATAAAGGAACACTGGTAAATCTGGAATAAAATAAAAACTTTTAAAAACAGGCACAATACTTGAGCAGACTTGTCACAAAGTAGACATACAAATGACCAGCAAGCACAAGAAAATGTTCCTGGCAACATTACTCATCAACATTACTCATCAGAAAATATATTTTAGAATCACAGTGAGATATTACTGCAAAGTATTAGAAAAGTAAAATTAAAAAGACTGCCACTGCCAAATTGTGGCAAAAATGAGGAGTAAGTGGAACTCATATAAAATATGACTGAGAATACAAAATAGTGCAAATTCTACAAAAAAGAAATTTTTTTAATAAAGTTAAATATATAACTACTAATCCATTGATGTAAACTATCATTTCTGCTCCAAGGTACCTACACACAATATAAAACAAAACACTTTTAAAATTATTTGCATAAGAATATTATAGCAAGCTTTATTCATAATAACCAAAATTATAAATAAACCTGAGTATCCATCAATAGGAGAATGGATAATCCAATTATGGTATATTCACAGAATGGAATATTATGCATCAACAAAAAGGATGCAAGTGCTGTTACAGGCATATATTAATAATTTCATAGACATTATGCTGAGAGAAAGAAGCCAAAAAGGAATATATACATATATACATATGAATATATATATACATTCCATACATATGATATACTGTACCAGGTAAAATTAACATCTATTGGAAAAAAATTAAACAGCAAACAATAAACTAGTGGTTGCCTCTGGTCTTCAGGGATTGGGATAATTTTTTTTTCAAGTTTTATTTTTTATTTCAGCATATTACAAATGTTTAGGTTACATATATTGCTTTTGCCCCATCTCAGTCAGAACTTCAAGCATGTCCATCCCCCAGACAGTGCACACTGCACCCATTAGGTGTGAATATATCCATCTCCTCCTACACCCTCCCACCCGCCTGACACCCGATGAATGTTACTATTATATGTGCACTTAAGTGTTGGTCAGTTAAGTCGGTTAATACCAATTTGATGGTGAGTACATGAGGTGCTTGTTTTTCCATTCTTGTGATACTTAACTTGGTAGAACAGGCTCCAGCTCTATCCAGGATAATATAAGAGGTGCTATATCACCTTTGTTTTTTGTGGCTGAGTAGAACTCCATGATATACATATACCACATTTTGTTAATCCACTCATGTATTGATGGACACTTGGGTTGTTTCCACATCTTTGCAACTGTGAATTGTGCTGCTATAAACATTGCAGGCGTCTTTTTTATTGAATGTCTTTTGTTCCTTTGGGTAGAGGCCCAGTAATGGGATTGCTGGATCAAATGGTAGTTCTACTTGTATCTCTTTAAGGTATCTCCATATTTCCTTCCACAGAGGTTGTACTAATTTGCAGTCCCACCAGCAGTGTTTAAATGTTCCTATCTCTCCACTTCCATGCCAATATTTATTGTTTTGGGACTATTTGATAAAGGCCATTCTCACTGGAGTTAAGTGATATCTCATTGTGGTTTCGATTTGCATTTCCCTGATGATTAGAGATGTTGAGCATTTTTTCATGTTTCTTGCCATTAGTCTATCTTCATTTGAAAAGTTTCTGTGCATATCTTTTGCCTGTGCATAACTTTTTGATAGGGTTGTTTAATTTTTCTTGGTGGTTTTCCTGAGTTCTATATAGATTCTAGTTATCAGCCCTTTATTGGAT
>NW_012156062.1:1339192-1348471 GCF_000956105.1 Propithecus coquereli
TTTTTTTTTGTTTTTTTTTTATACAATATTTTTTAACCAAATTTTTGCCAGTGCTCCTTTGTTCACATAGTCTGGAGATTGCACAAATGTGTTGATATTCATAATTATTTCCCAACAGAATAGTAACTGGGAAGAGGCATAAGGTAATTTTCTGGGAATATGGCAATATTCTATATCTTTATAGAGGTGTGGGTTACATGGATGCAACCATTTCTCTATACTCATTGAAGTGTACACATATTTGAGCACTTCAATATTTTTGTAAAATTTACCCTAATATGAAAAAGAAGTGTGAAAAAATGTTGAAATTTAGGTAACAGTGTTTTTATTTTTTTTGTAGTGATGTGATGAGCAATTTTGAAGCTAACTTCTGTGTATCGTAGATTTCCTCAAACAAATAAATATAATCATCCTAATAATGAGAGTCAAGTTTTTGCTGTTGAGAAATAAAATTACAAATGTGGAAAGGAGGAACACTAGAATGTGTGCTATGGAGTTGGATTGTAATTGAAGAAATTAATAAGAATTCACGTTTTTTGATAGCTAGCTAGATCTACAGATAGATCAAACTATGGATCGACAGTCATAAAAGTGTATATAAAATTGTTACTTTATCTTATGAGAGGGTCTAATAACACATTACTCTGGTGTCAATGGGCAAAACTCATGCCCAAGTTTTTATTTCTAAATAACATTCTTCATTTGAAAAAAAAAAAAGATTCCTAGGTAATATAGCCACTTTCATGATGGGATAGGGAAATTACAAGATGACCTGAAACATTGTTTTAGAACAGAAGGTAAGAAGAATCATGAGGAAATTTTACAAGGACATGGAAGTCAGCCAGGAAGGGCTTTCACTGGTAAATCTGTGACATTTTGAGTATGAAAATGAATAATGGTAGTCATAGAGTGTAACCCTTTGGATAAAAGAATTCATCATTATATAGTGTGCATATATATATTGGTTAATGAAAGAATAAATAAATAAATGAGAGAGAAGCAAAATGCAATTAGTAAACAGAGAAGAAATAAGGAATGATATATTTAGAAATTTTAATGTATGATAAAGCCAATGTGTTAAAATTCAAAAATTAACAAAATATCACATAGACACAAAGCACCTCTCAACAAATTACTTATAAATGAGAAAATAGTAACTTCTGTGTAGAAAACTGGTGATCACCACTTTAACAAGTCACCAAAACTAACATTACTATTATTTGGACAAGTCAACAACACATACTTCCTCATAAGATAGACTATGAAGGATGAATCAGTTCATTGACATTTTTGAAAATTACATTATCTCAATCTAATTATGAAGAATCTCCATACAATCCCAGCTTGACAGGCATCTTACAAAAGAACTGGCCTGTTCTTTTCCAAAATAGTAATCAGGAAACATACGGAAAAATACTGTGAGACACTGCTACAGATTATAAAAAAATAAGATGACTTGACAGCTAAATAAAATGCCTGGTGCTGGATTTGAAGGAGGGCTGGGGATGCCAACAACTCCAACAAATATTAGTAGGAGAATTGGCTCTGCCTTGGATTATATTAATATCATTTATATCTTAAAATAAAGTTATGATTATATACTGATACATAGTGTAGATGTTAATAGATTGATGTATAGCTATGAAAGAATAAATAAATGAGATGGGAGCCAAGTGACAACTAGTAAATAAAGAAGAAATAATATATTTATAAATTATAATGGATGCTAAACTAATGACAGTTTGATAGGAATATAATAATTACATAAACAGACATGTACTTGTATTCATTAGTATATGTGTTCTGTGTGCATCTCAACTATTTCCTACATATGTATCTGTGGATTCACTGACGAATACAATTGATTCATTACATATAAATTATAAATAAAGGTAAGAAACTTAACTCCACTAGTTGTCTAGACCATTTCTTCACCGATACGAAAAGGCATATGTTTAAGACAATTGTATTTGATATGAGGTGATTATATATACATTATTATTTGGTTTGATTCATTTTTTTTCAGTATGAATCAAAATCCTGCCAGATATGAAGCCTTCAGCTTAGTCATATCTGAGTCACGCCAATCAGAAAGGCAGTCTGAGTATTGTCGATGCTGTGAATAGAGCATTAACTTCGCTGCTGAGTGATTTAAACATGGTTATACAGATATTTCTCAAATCTCAAAATGATATAAACCACAAATAGGTTCCCTATAACTGGCAAGTTTATGCTCACAGGCTATTTAGAAAAAAGAATTTTAGCAGTGGAGAAAGAAAAAAAAAGAATATAGCATTAAATATTGAAATTTGGAATCACACAGAATATGGTTAATATCTTAATTCAAAAAGGTATTTGGAATGAAGGAAAAGATTGTTCAGCAAAGTATTCATTTGAACTGCTGTATGCAGGAAAGACTAATCATACGTTTGCCAAGTAGTTCGAAAAAAATATTTTTTTTCTATGTTCTATAATTATTATAAATACTTTTTGCTTATATAAACAAAGTTGGAATCTATATGGACAGTGCAGTAGATAAAAATTTGCAATAATTTAATCCAAATATAAAATTGTTGTTCAATTTTTTTCATATATTTTAATTTTAATCTCAACATATACATTCCTTTTCTATTTCTGCCTAACGAATGACACACAGGAGCTTGGGCATGACTTAACTAAATCCTCTGCTCAGGGTCTCACAGGCTGCAGTCGAGCTGTTTGCTGTCCTGTGTTCTTTTGTGGAGCAGGAATCCTTTTCCAGGTTCCTGTGGTAGTTAACAGAATTCAATTCCTTTTGTTTGTAAGACGGGCCCTCTTTCTTGCTGGTTCTAAGCCGGCACCACGCTCAGCTCCTAGAACTTGCTGCTTGACCTTCTCACAGGCTCTCGCACAATCGAGTAGCCTCTTTAAGAAAGGACAGGTCACTCTTCTAAGAATATTCAGTTGACTAACTCAGGCCTACCCCTCACCATCCTCAGTCTGAGTAATCCAAAATCCACTAATTTAGGGTCCTAGTCTCATCTGGAAGTTGCTTTCACCTTTCCCATCTTGTCACATTTAGTGACGTCCAGCTATTCAGTTCCATTTGCTTTTAAAGGAAGGGATTTTACAGGGTGGGTACATTAGAGAATGGGATTTTGACCATCTTGGAGCTCTGTCTAGCATAACTTTATTAGTTTTCTTTTCCTGAATAAGAAATAATCACAAATTTAGCAGCTTAATGCCACACCACTTATGATGGCACTAGGTCAGGAGTTTGGGCACAGCGTAGCTGGGTTCTGGGCTCAGGGTCTCACAGGGTTTAATCAGAGTAAACCTGGGCTGCTGTCACAGCGGAGGCGCACAGCCCTCTTCCAAGCTCACCAGTTGGCAGCGTTCAGCTGCTTTCAGTCGTATCGCAGAAACCGAGGCCCCTTCTTTCTTCTCGGCTATCAGCTAGGTCCATGTCCAGCTCCCAGACGCTGCCTGCCAAACCCTGCCACGTGACCCTCTCCACGACATAGCAGTTTCTTTTTTGTTTTCTGTTTTTTTTCCTACAAGGGTAGCAAGGAAATTTTTCTTATTGCAAAGGAATGTCTCTTAAGGGCTTACCTGATTAGGTCAGGACCACCCACGTTAATCACTGTAGATGGTGCCTGACTTATGATGGTTCAATTTACAATTTTTTGACTTTACTATGGTGTAAAAGGGATATGCATTCAGTATGCTCCTCAAGTAATGGTGGGGTTGTGTTTGGATAAACCCATCATAAGTTGAAAATATACTAAGTCAAAAACAGACTTTCGATTTATATTTTTGACTTATGATGGATTTATCCAGACATAACCTCCAACATAAGTCAAGGGGCATCTGTATTTGGATTAACCAGAATCCTTAATCACATCTTTCAAATCCCTTCTGCCATAATGTAAGGTAACATAATCACATGATATTCACAGTTTCCATTTCTACTCAAAGAGAAAAGATTATAAAGAACATATATACCAGGGGACTAGAATCTTAGAAATATATTAATTATTAAATAATTAATTTTTTATATTTTTTAATTTCGAATTTTCTATGATAACACCATAAATATAAATACATTCCTAAATATGTGAACAAATTTAAAAATTAAAGTAATTATTTCCTGGCACTTTTCTTGGCAATTTAAATATTAGCAATTTTTAATATTTTGTATCTCATTCTAAAAACTGAATAGATATATGCATGTATATACAGATATGCACACATGAGAGAAACTAATGTAAATGTCTCCATTTTGCAAGTTAAATCTGTGTTACAATGGCATTACATGAACTTTTTCTACACTGACACTTTAAAAATTGGTGATACAAATATATGTTAAAATTAATTAAAACAATCACTCCACTTATTTCTTTCCAGATGGGTGAGAGATGTTTACACCGTTTCCTTGTGTAATAGGTTAAAGCATACTGAGAAAACTCAGATGATTTAATACTGGATATTCATTATTATTTAGTATTGAGTTTTTAATGTGAGTTGTTACATTATTGCTATTACAATTTAATATGAATCATAAAATTTTAAGCCGGAAGGTAACTTGAAATGATCAGTTCCAAGCCCTCGGGTTCACAGAGTATGAAAGAAGGGACCAGGCCATACAGGAAGGCGAGGTCACGGCTGTGGCGCCGCAGAGCAGCTTGCTGGCCGAGCTCTCCAGCAGGAGACGTGAGACTGGGCTCTTCCCACGCACCGCCCGTCGCCTGGCTCCGGAGTCACCCCCACGGGCAAGCCTCAGAAGCAGACCTGGAACACTACCACCCTCAACGTATTTCTCAGATGGTTCACGATGAATTTGTTTACGTGAATATTTCTGGAATTACATGTGCGTTTTTTCTGAATATAGTGTCCATGAGTGGGCACCTCTCAATTTTTGGAGTCTAATCTGGGTGCACCATTAATTTGAGGTTTTAGTGCTTTCCTTTAAGCTTATTATTTGTTTAATATTTTGCAGATTTAGTTAACCATTCACCACCTTTTTCCCCTTCAACTTCTTTTCATGTATTTGGGTGTAAATACATCCTTCATTAGGTTGGGGAGTCAGCTGGTTGGGACTAACTTCTTGGTTCCAGTCTCTGAACTGTGTCCTTGTTGGACTCAACTGCACCCTCCCCAAACCATCCGGAACTCTGGACTGGGATTTCTAAGAGGAGGAATCCTGAGTCCACGAGATACTGGAGAAGAAGGCTACAAACTGATGAGAAGTGCTGAAAAATAGGTGTACAAGTATTGCCAACCTTAAAAAAGAAAAAAAAAAAAGACATGACAAAATTATCTCTATGTTAGGTTTACTTGGGAATAGGAAGTAAGGACTATGATCCAGAATGCATGGAATGGCAAGCCATCAATGGGTTCAATGGGGGAAGGGGAAGGGGAATTTTTATCAGCAAAAATATATTTACATAGGCTGCTTAGAGACAGTTGATTAGTTCCAAAATTTCATAGCCAGAGTTATTACTTCATCGGTGAAGATACCATTACTGGGAAAGTGTTCTTTTGAGAACATCCCATCTGAATTACTGCAGTCCTAAAGAGTGTCTAGTGATAAACCTCATCAAGACGTGTGAAAGACACAAAACGCTTGTTAGGAAGTCCTTGGAAACAGGTCTTGTCTCAGTTATGTAAGCATGAGCTCCTCTTTTTCTGGTCTCCCCTGCCCTATTTTATCTGGGTCTGACAAAAGTGATTTTATCCTGGTATCTGCAACTTCCACAGTACAAACACACTCTATATATTTTGTCACCTTGTTTTGTGTAAATTTTGACTACACATGCGATAACCTGGTGAGGTAAGTCTTTTTTTGCCAAGGTCTCTCCCAGGGTCCCTTGTCCTCATGCAGGTATAAAACATCATGCCACTGAAGCAACACCTGGGGGGAAAAAAGGATAATCAAATAAGCTGAGAAATAGAAGTCTGTGAAATTCTGTATGTTGTTATATTTGTTTATACAAATAAACTTGACACTAAAGTCTGGAAACATTGCATATAGTAATATGTAAAGAGATGTAACTTGCATTTTGCTACTATTTTAAACATTTTAGCTTAATTATGATTTGATGGAACATCTTGGGTTCTCTGACTTTAGATGTGGTTCTACTTTCTCAACAGTCAGAAGTTTGGACTCACTCTCAGTTATCCTTTTGAAATGTGTTTATTTCTGTACCCATGTCTCCTTTTCAGAGAGAAAGAGTTAACATTTTCTTTTTAGCAGAAACCGTTTTATGGGAAGCTATTTGCCTTCATTGTAAAACAGAATTCTTCTAATGCGGATGTCTCCTAATGCCAAAAAACAAAATATTGTTCATAACTTTTATACTGTTCCTTATAATTGCTCTTGCTTTATCAAGAATATCTTGACTCTGTCACTAAATTTCTTATTGAGAAAAATTATGTATCTAATAATTATCTAGGCCTCAGTTTCCTCAACTATAGAAGTAGTTTTAAGGACGGGAATAAAATTTGCTTTCAAGCACTAAAATGTTGTGAGTCTGATTTTCCCTGATGCTTCTGTTTTCAATCTTATTCTCCCTGGCTCATTCTCGCTTTCTTTACCATGAATAAAATGTCCAAATTTCACTTTCGAACTTTCCTGTAAATGACCAGTCTTATTTTCTTTCATAAATTATTATTAAAGACATAGAAGATACAGAATATAAAATATAGATTTTTGATTATTTGCAATATTTTGTACCATATAAAACAATTGAAATCATTCAGATCAAATATCCTCAGGTGTTGAAGAATTTTTCTATAGCTTAGTTTTGTGATACGGTGTGAGTTGCCTAAGAAGAAAAGATGCCTCAGGCTTCAAGTTGCTTTTGTGGTAAATATAAACCAGTGTGTGTGTAGGTGGGGGTGTTAATGAGAGTGCCTGGGAGAATTCTAGTGTTCCTTTCCATTTACTATGGATGAGAGATCAGCCATATCTCTGGCAAAAGAGGAAGGTAATAGCATTTTTTTGGACTCCGCTGAGCTATCAATGGAATTGTTCTTTAAAATGGAACACAGATACTTTTTATACACCAATTCTTGACACCAGTAAGAGATGTCATGATAACATGCTAAGTATTATTACTTCATTGTCTTTTATGTTTGGAATCTTGCCCAGGCCCTCTCTGAAAGAATGGCCTACCTGGTGTTTGTCCCACGCAGCCTAAATAGGTGGCCAGCCATTTACCAAATGATGTCCAAGATAAAGTGCAGAGTGAAAGCAGGGTAAAATGAGAATAACTGCCCAGCAGGGTAAAGAAGAAAAGGCCAAGAAAATCCTGAGAGCAGACGTTCAGAGCCCCCAAAACCAGTGGAACAAGGAGGTAGGAAATCTAAAGCTAGGGGAAAAGGGCCAAAACAGGTAAGTGGAAACCACTTTTGTCCTTTTGTGGTGACTCATATCTTCTTTAAAGGCTTACTGAAAAACAGATGAGCACACAGAAATTAGAGATATTAAACTCAAATGTGTTATACGTGTTTTGGTTAAATCAATACCAGTCTATTCAAACATTTCTATGAGCATGTATTACAGGTTCTTAGATAAGTGCTGCTTTACTTGAATATTGTATATTCAAGTATAGATAAAGCTAATTAGAATATATTTATTCTCATTACAGTTTTTCAAAAACATCTTACAGGGAATAATACGTTTGAGAATTTCTATGCAGTGAATATTTTATAAAAATCTCTCACTGTTATCATAAAAACCAACTGCTTTCATAAATGAAATGTACTTAAATTATTTTGTCCCTGTTAATTAATAGTTATAAGCAACAGACAGATGAAGCAGGTTACATTCAGACAGTAGCAATGTGCCCTAAAATTGTTAACATGTGATAATGACCCTTTTATATCTTTTATCTGCTCTACATTTTCTTTTCAAAGGAAATTACGTAAAGGTCACCACTGTTTGTGGAGAAAATATAAAATTTTACTGCCTTGCTGTAGTAAATCTAACCAAGTGCTCACAAGTTAATTAAAATATTTACCCCCTTGGCTGTTATGAAATCACCTGTGCACAGTAAGGGCATAAAATAGTCTTACTTGATTCATGTAATTGATAAAATGTGTTGTGGATTTGTGTGATTGATAAAAAACTGATGGCCAGGGAGGAAGAAGCCAGTAAAAGAATTTTTAAAAATATATATATGTGAATATATACTTATAATTTATATTTACATATTTTTATATTTAGTGATGTTTTCAGCATGTAAATTAACTTTAGAGTTCTTTATTAATGAGAAATTAAGCTTACTGTGAAAGATATAGAAGGAAAATGAGTTCATACTTTTTAATCAAAATGTTTCTTATAGTTAATGGTTCTTTTCTAATAACATCTTTCTAAATGTATATTTCAAGTTATTCTGCAAGTATTTTAGGGAGAAATATTAACAGTAACCTCAAAGTATTAGGTAAGGCTGTGGTGAGCTAGATATGCAAAGGCAATATTATGGTACAGAGGGTCATCAAAATTCTAACCATGGAAGTTGTCAAGTCTCAGGTAAGGAGGAGACAATCAAGTAAGGCAAGAGTTGAGTGAATGAAAAAGATTATACACGACTTGAGGTTGGACTAATAGGTAGACACAAGGAATTTAGGGTTGATTCTAGATGGAATGGATGCCCAATTAACATTTAAGAAATACCATTCATGATTCTGTGTGGAAAACTGGTTAGAAACAGAAAGAAATACAGTCGAAAGGGTAAGAAATTTATCAATGATTTTGGAGGAGAATTGATGGAATTTGGGTTACAGAAGTGACAGCGGAGACGGAAAGAATTTAAACAAGACGTTTAGCTCTAATTCATGGGATGCAGTGATGAGTTGAATGTTTGGTGTGAGGAAAAAATGACATGTAATGAATGGGACCCACATAATTTTAATTGCACAGCTGCATGGATGAAGATGTCATTTACTGAGTCTGGAAAGCTGATGGGGCCAACCATTGCAAAAAACTATGTGATTCCTAGGAAGAAATTTTAAAAGTTGTTAATTAGGTTTGTACTGATGAATAAATATGGATAAATATGAATTTAGACTTAGATATATGTTATAATTAGCTAGATATATCAGTTAGGACAATATTAGTTTCATTTTTTTTTTTAAGACTACTCAAGTGCAGTAGTGAGGATAGTTTCATTTTTAAATACCCTGATGTCTAACATTATAAATTATTATGACCTTGTGAAAATTTTAAAAATTCTATTTATCAAAATATCAATACAAATGTGAAAGAAATATTCACAACAAAGCACTTCTATGTAG
>NW_012156062.1:1348911-1350265 GCF_000956105.1 Propithecus coquereli
AATCAATCCTTTTCTAAAAATCTATGCTAAGAAAATTACCTAAACTGTGGAGAATTCTGTACTACAAAGTACACTATTGTGAAAAAATATAGAAATAATTTAAATGTTCAACAATAGAAAAATGGTTAAGAAAATTATGGTAGTCATTAAATATTACATAACCAATAGTAATGAGAGCTGTGGACACTGCAGTAATGAGTACAAATTACAATGTATTTTAACTTAAAAGATGCATTAAAATGTTTTTACAATTATTATAGCCATGAAAGGAAACAAAACCTCTGAAGAAACATGAAGGAATTGTACCAAATTGTTAACATTAATTTCAATAGGCTATGGCATCGTGAATATTTGGTTTTTCCTTTTCTGTATTTTCCATATGGTCTCTGAGAGACTTTAGCACCAGATCAGCCAATGCTATCCTACCTCACCAACCAAAAGGGCAGGGAAAAGGTGTGAGGATGTTTGGAATAATCTCAGGAAGTCCAGTACGGAGAGATTCCTCCAAAGACTGAATCATTTTGGGGCAGGGGAGCAGGAACTGGGAATTTCCTCAGGATTCCCTTGGTAATTGGTGGTTTGTTAGCTCGGTGGCCAAAACTCATCTTTGGGGAGTTTTTTTCCTTTCCATTGTTTATTAATTTATTTTTTAATTTTATCATTGACACATAATTGTACATAATACCATGAGATATCAGTCATATATGGAGTCTAAAAAAGTTGATTTCATAGAAGTAGAGAGTAGAACAGTGGTTACCACAGGCTGGGAAGGGGAGGAGGAAGATAGGGAATGGGAGAGGTTGGTCAATGGGTAAAAAGCTATAGTTAGAAGAATCAGTTCTGGTGTTGCATTATACAACAAGGTGACTATAGTAAATAACAATGTAGTGTATGTTTTAAGATAGCTAAAAGAGAAGATTTTGAATGTTGTCACCAAAAACAAATGATAAATATTTAAAATGGTGGATATCGTAAATTCCTTGTTTGATCACTGTACTACACATATACATGCATTGAAACATCACATTTTATCTCATAAATATATACAACTGTCTTTAACTTTTAAGGACAAATGAATTGTGGTACAGCAATATAATGGAATGCTATTGATAAATTTAAAAAGAATGAATAAACTTCTGATAAATTTAATAGAGATGAATCTGAAATGTATTAAGTGAGAGAAATCAGACTTAAAAAGCCACATTCTATTATATGAAAATCCATATATGAGACATGCTATTAATCCATTAATAGGGAAAATTATTGAGACGAAAGCAGTTATTGCTAGTACATGAGGTGAAGTAAGACGATGTGTTGCAGGGGGACACGAGGGAACCATTTGTGGTGTTCGGAC
>NW_012156062.1:1355668-1358137 GCF_000956105.1 Propithecus coquereli
AAACATGACATTATGCAAGGGACTAAATTATCAAGTAGTGATTATCCTCTAATCCTGTTTGGCCCATGATACTATGTATCTGCTACCTCCATCAACGATGAGGTGGGAATAAAAACCAGATGATACAGATCATTAAAAACAGTGTGTCTTAGGGAAATCAATTGTCTATGGGGATTATACAGCCAAATTAAAAGTAAAATATGGTCAAATAAAAGACAATAGAAAATATTATATTCTTAGACAAATAGAAAAGTGTGTATTAGATTAAAAGAATATTACTTCCTAACGTTAAAGCAAAGTGCTACCCCCAGAATGTCTATATATTGACAATACTAGTCGGGAAAGAATTAACCACACCCTGTTTGATTGAATCGGTAAATGTACAGGGCTGTACAAATTAAGCTACCTACCACTGGGTGTCATTTGCGGGACAGAACCAGCTGCAGTGTTGTTTTTGGGACCTGTGACAGGCTCTAGTCCCTCTGGAAAAACACTCCAATACCTCAGGTGTTGGGTGGTGCCCTGGAACTTCCAGGTGAGTCTTTACTCTCCACTACAACAGGGAGAGGGTTTGGGGGGGAATCAGGCTGGATATGGCTGAGCTGATGACCCTGGTCTTGGGCTCCACAAAAGCAGAAGGTAGTTATATCAGCAGGGGTTAAAGGTCCCTCTCAGGCCACTTGGGAAAGCCACCAGGGAGGGGCTGAATTGCCCCACCAAACCAGAATATCTGCTTGTAGGGACAGGGCTGTCTGAGATTTACATTCTGGCTGTCAGGAGCAGTTTTCATTCTTCTCTTCCCTTCCCTTACCCTGCTCTGAAGTTTCCCTCTGGCATCTGCTAGCTGGCTGAAGCCCCAGCCAGCCAAACCCCTCACCAATCATGCTGCAGGCTGGGAACTTCCCTGTCTAGGATTTCACCCCACAGCAAGAGAATGGCCTTCCTGCAGGTGGATAGGTGCTCTAGAGTGTGCTGTGGCTGGGACCTGCACTATACTCTCCTCTTAGTTTTGTGCACTTGGGCTCTCTCACCTCCTGAGATTAGTTCACGAATCTTCCCTGTGTGCTCCCAAGCAAGAAAATCAAGTCCTGGGGGGTACAGTATCTAGCCTGCAGGTCTGCACCCAGGTCCCCAAAGATCAATCTCTGACCATGCCAGGGAGAAGCGTGCTGGTTCTAAGTTGCCTATGGGGTGCTCAAGGAGGTTCAATGTCCCTCTTCTTCAGGGTACAACTTCCTCTGATGTAGCACCCAGACAAGCAGCACTGGGGAGGTCTGGTTAGCAGGGAGCTCACACTCCGAGTACACCTCAGTTGGCTTCAGGTTTTTAAGAGGAAATGTTTGAGCCCCACTCTCTGTGGGAACCTCAATGTGATGCATGCACCAACAGAGAGGAAGCAGCCGCTCCTGAGAGCTCTGGCTCAACTGTCTCTCTTGGCAGCCATGGGTGGAGAATGGGAAGGGGAGAAAAAGAGTCTCGATGGAGGAAAGCTAGCACTCTGATTGTCTCTGTCCTCTTTCCAGAAGGCAACCTGCCCAGAGTGTCCAGGCTCTTGTGTCATGCTATTCCCTGGGGACCCGCTGGCCCCTGTGGCACCTACAGTCCGGGCCAGAGTTGGAAAATGTTAGTGTGGGAGTGAGTGAGATAAAAACTGAGGGGCTGAAGCTGGAGAGGACAAAGGCACATAGTGGGTGGAGAAGCAATATTGTGCCTGCCATCTCAGCTTGGATCCTTGTGTCTGTGGTGATGGGAAGCAGCCCTCAGGGGGCTGCCAGCCTGGTGCTTTGCCCTCAAGAAGCACCCAGTTCACTGGCAGCAGCCATTTTTGGGCTTGTGAGAGTAGAAAGGCTCTCCAGCATCTTGGGGGCCTGCCAACTGCCAGGGATGGGAGGGAGGGAGAAACAAACACCCCCACGTACCCTTTTCACCAGGCTCCAAGCCTCTTGCATGTTGATCTCAGCTGATACCTTGCTTCTCTTGTTCTGCTCCACAATTTATTCCCATGCCATCTCTGGTATGTTCTGGCATTTTGCCCTTGGAATTACACCCAATCTATGTTTTTTCCTTCCTTTTTCATCTAAAACTTTTCCTGCTTTCTGAGATGATCTGGCAGCTGATGTCTCTAGGCATTCATCTTGTCTCTCTTAACATTCTTAAACTATTGGTGGGAATGTAAATTAGTACAGCCGCTATGGAAAATAACATGGAGGCTTCTCACCAAACTGAAAATAGAACTACCATGTGATTCAGCAATCCCACTGATGGGTATTTATCTAAAGAAAAGGGAGTTGGTATGTGAAAGAGTTATCTCCACTCCCATGTTTAATCCAGCACTATTGAAAACAGGCCAACATATAGAATCAGCCTAAGTGTCCATCAATGTATTGTAATATATAATTAGAAACATGTGAAACTTAACATGTCAGATTCTTTCGTACCATTTCCCTGTACCATTATTTGGTTGATATT
>NW_012156062.1:1358187-1359527 GCF_000956105.1 Propithecus coquereli
GGCCTAAGATATGATGAATCTTGGAAACTGTTTCGTGGCCTGATGAGAAGAATGTATATTCAGTAGTTTTGGGGTAAAATGTTCTGTAAATGTCTGTTAGGCCTATTTGTATTAGAGTCCCATTTAAGTCCAGTGTTTATTTATTTGTTTATTCGTTTATTTATTTTCTGCTTGGATGATCTGTCACGCTCTGTCAGTGAGCTGCTGAAGGTACCAGCAGTTATGATGCTGTCATTTATCTCTTTGCTTGGATCTAGTTGAATTTGCTTTATGAATTTGGGCTCTCCTGTGTTAGGTTCATAAATATTTAAGATTGTTATATCTTCTTGTTGAATTGTTCCCTTTATCATTAAATAAGGACCATCTTTGTCTTTTTTTTACCATTGTTGATTTTTAGTCAATATTATCTAATATGAGAATGGCTATACCTTGCTTCTTTTGGTTTCCATTTGCATGAAGTATTTTTTTCCCATCCCTTCATCTTGAGTCTGTATGAGTGAGTCCTTGTGACTTAAATGTATTTCCTGGAGACAGCAGATACTTAGATTGTATTTTATCATCTATTTAGCCAGCCTATGTCTCTTGAGTGGGGCATTCAGCCTCTCCATGTTGACTGCTAGGATTGATATGTGCAATGCTGATCTGTTCATTGTGTTGGGTAGTACCTTATTGCTTTGTTTACACTCTTTTGCTGTTGTTTTACATGAGCTCCGAGCCTTAGCTTTTGGGTGGTTTTACGCTAGTGGGTGTCTATTGTACTGCTCTGTGTATAATGTTGTTTTGAGCATTTCCTACAGGGCAGGTCTGGTCTTGATGAATTCCCTCAGTGTTTGCTTCTCTGGAAAAGTCTTTAATTTTCCTTCATATATGAAATTTAATTTTTTCAGGATAAAAATTCTAGGCTGACAGTTTTTCTGTTTAAGAAGACTGATGATGGAGCCTCAGTCTCTACTGGGTTGTAAGTTTTCTGTTGAGAAATCTGCAGTTAGCCTGATGGGTTTTCCTTTGTAAGTTACTTGATGGTTTTGCCTCACAGCCTGCAAGAATTACTCCTTCATGTTGACTTTGGCCTTCCTGATGACTATATGTCTTGTTGACTGCCTCTTTGCAATGAATCTCCCAGGTGTTTATTGAGCTTCTTGTACCTGGATGTCTACATCTCTTGCAAGACTAGGGGAGTTTTCCTCAATTATTCCTCCAAATAGGTTTTTCAGCCTTGTGCATTTTCTTCTTCACCCTCAGGTATGTCTATGATTCTTATATTTGGCCATTTTACATGATCTTATATAATCCCATATTTCTTGTTGGCTTTGTTCATTCTTCGTGTTTTTGTTGTTGTT
>NW_012156062.1:1360729-1361842 GCF_000956105.1 Propithecus coquereli
TCTAATGCCTTCTTTAATTCTTTCCCACAATGTTCCCAACAGCATGGTTTTCTTTACTTTTTTGTTTAACATTAGAGAAAAATTTAAAATTATTTTCTTTGAACTTCACACATATTTATTATTGCTTGCATTTCAAAGAGAAACCACTATTTTTTAAGGTTAAAAGCTTGTTGCACTATTTTTAATTGATAGTCACTTGATCTATGAAAAAGAAAATGACCATTGTCACTGAACATTCTCTATTGCTTATTCAAATATTCCCATATTTTCCCTTCCTGTTATTAGTGCTATAAGAAAGTATTAGTGGTGTTTCCACATCTACGACCTTTATTATTGTTATTCATACATTTGCATAATTTCGTTGAGCTTTTAAAATAACAAGATCAAGGGCAACACACGTAACATAAACATCTGTACCCCCATAATATGCTGAAATAAAAATAAACAATAAATAAAATAACAAGATCAAGAGATCTACCATGTCGAAGACCATGAAAATACCTCTAAATCATTTATGTTTAATTTGGTGATAAAAATTTATACATAAATCAAGGGAGAATAAATGATGTAACAAATCCCATCTGAGACATATGTTAATATTCTGTATACATTTTATATGTCTCACAAAATATCATAGGAGATTAATTTATTAAAAAACTTGACTTTTCATTATATTATTTACATAATCAGTCGAACATTAAAGTTGCATGTTATAATATTTAATCAAACTCAGTTCTTTTTTTTTTACAGAAATACGAGAGGGAGGGAGACAGAGGGGGGAGAGAAAAAAAGAGAAAGATTGCAGTTGGAGATTGATATGGGGATTTATTATTATTATTATTTTATTTCAGCATATTATGGGGGTACAGATGTTTAGGTTACGTATGTTGCCCTTGCCGCCACCCTCCCCCCCAAGTCGGAGTTTCAAATATGTCCATCCTTCTGGTGGTGCGCATTCCACTCTTTGTGTATGCAAATACCCGTCACCTCCTCCCTCCTCCCCCTCCCCCGTCCCCCGTGCCCAACATCCAATAGATGTTATTCTTATATGTGCACTTATGTGTTGATTAGTTAATACCAATTTGATGGTGAGTACATGTGGTGCTTGTCTTT
>NW_012156062.1:1361892-1362197 GCF_000956105.1 Propithecus coquereli
CCATTATTTATTTGTTAACTTTCTGCTTGGAGGATCTGTCCTGTGCTGTCAGTGGGGTGTTGAAGTCTCAGACTATAATGGTGTTGCTGTCTATCAATTTGTTTAGATCAAGTAGAGTTTGCTTTATGAATCTGGGTGCACCTAAGTTGGGTGCATACATATTTAGAATTCTTATGTCTTCTTGTTGAACTGTACCCTTCACCATTATATAGTGACTCCCTTTGTCTTTCATTACTTTTGTTGATTGAAAAACCAAGTTGTCTGAGATCAAAACTGCCACACCAGCCTTCTTTTGGCTTCCATTT
>NW_012156062.1:1366314-1368371 GCF_000956105.1 Propithecus coquereli
TCAAATTATTTATGACAAAGGCACAAAAACAATTCAGGAAAGAAGGATAGACCTCTCAACATATGTTGTTGGAACAATTGGACATCCACATACAAAAAATGAATCTAGACACAGAACTTAGACCTTTCAGAAAAAAATTAACTCGAAAAGATCATAAATCTATATGTAAAATGCAAAAGTACAAAATTTCTGCAGATAATATAGAGAACCTAGACGACCTTGGATTTGGTGGAGAGTTTTTAGATGCAATAACAAATGCATGCTTCATAACAAAAATATTGATAAACTGGGCTTCATTAAAATTAAAAACCTCTCTCTGAAAGACATTGTAAAGGCAAGCCACCAGGTAGAAGTAAATATTTGAAAAATATATATCTCATAAAAGACTTGCATACAAAATACATAAATAATTCCTAACACTCAACAATAAGAAAAGAAACAACCTATTTAAAAATTGGGCAAATGATCTGAACAGGTATCTCACCAATGAAGGTACACAGGTGGCGACTAAACATACATAAAAATGCTTGACATGCTATGTCAATAGGGAATTGCAATTTAAGCAATGAGAAATCACTACACATCTATTAGAATGGCTAAAATGAAAAAACAAAAATACTGAGAATAGCAAATGCTGGAGAGCATGTGGAGCAACAGTAACTTTCATTCATTGTTGGCACAGAATGGTATAGCTACTTTGGAAGAGGTGGGATGTTTCTGATAGAGCTAAATATAGTCTTACCATATGATCCAGCGATCCTAGGAACTGATCCACATAGTTGAAAATTAACATCCATACGAATCCCGCACACAAATATTTTTCGCACCTTTTCTCATATTGCTAACACTTAGAAGAAAACAAAGTGCCCTTCAGTGGATGAATGGATAAACAAGCTGTGGTACATCCATTCAACAAAATGTTATTCAGGAATTTAAAAACGTGCTATCAAGTTTCAAAAAGACCCGAAGAAAAACTTAAATGCATAATACTAAATGAAATAAGGCAATCCAAAACCTTTTACATACTGTATGATTACAGGTATATGATATCTGGGAAAGGCAGAACTATGCAGATAGCAAAAATATTAGTGGCAGCCAGAGTTCTGAGAGGATGGAATCAATCAGTAGAAGACGGGATTTTTAGGAGACTGATTTCATTCTTTAGGACAGAGTAATGGCAAAAACGTGGCATTATATATTTGTCAAATCTGATAGAATATAAAATACATAGAGTGTATCCTAATGTAAATTATAGACTTGTGTTAGTAATGATGTATCAATGTTGAATTAATTCAATTATCAATATCAGCTGTAACATAGAACCACATTAATGGAAGATGTCAATAATAGTGGAAACTATGGAGTGGAAAGAAGTGGGATTATTTGTTTATTTTCTGCTCTATTTTTCTATAAATCTAAAAGTGATCTAAGAAAGGGTCTATTAATGTTTCTTAAAAGTTCATAAAAAAAAAAAAGGTAAAGACAACGCCCTGTTGTCACTACAAGCTCATTTTGTTATGTTGTTCAGATATTTAAACTGCATTTTTGTCTACTTCCTCTGCCAGAGCTGATAGTGTTACACTTAAATCTCATCATATTTGCATCACTACTTTTATGTGTTCTATTAGCAGGCAAGAGTTTAGCTGTGTTAATTTTTATATTGTATTATCTGCACACCTTATTTGTCTAGTAGCCACATTTAATAATCTCTTAGGCTTTTAATAACAAATCCAAAATGAACAATTAATAAAAAGCATTAATTGAGTCATCCTTTCCCCAATCCATCCAGAATCCCCACTCCCAAGGCATTCACTCTAACACGCCCAACAGATGTGCTCAAGTTCACATTACGCTTGCAGGGTGCAGAAACTTCGTCATAGCTACAGTCCCTGTCCATGACGTTCAGCCTTTTCAGGATAGCGCCATAACATGTCCTAAACCTGGAATCATGCCTCATATATGAGGTCCGTTTTTCAAGTATCTCCAGGAATCATGGCAATTACTTCCTAGCCTACATTAAGTTTCATCCTTCACAATCTAGGGCTCTGTATTAGTTT
>NW_012156062.1:1369396-1372005 GCF_000956105.1 Propithecus coquereli
TTTTATTTATCTGCTACTACATAGATAAGTGGGCTTTATTTTGGTTCATATTTGCCTATTATATTTCCTTTTTCTAAGTCAACTTCCTTTATTATTTTGTTTTAAGCATGTTTCTTTTAGGCAATATATTGTATTTGATTTTTAAAGTCTAGTCTACCTGACTGACTCTGTGCTCGCCTGGCCACTGCCCGGCTTCTAGGGCGGCATCTCTGTATGGCGCTCATCTCCCGCCCACCCCATCCTTCTCGTGCCCTCTGTATTCATGCCGCCATCTAGTTTTACTTCTTATATTGTATATTCGATCAATACAGTAAGACAACTTATTTTTAGTTCTAGATGGTCTATTAATTGCCAATAAACAACTCCCAACTTAGGAAAATTCTTGGACAAGATGGGGGAAAATCTTCGTTTTTACGTAAATTTGTCATTTGCAAAAGGTTTTAGAATCTTTGGATTTCTGGTTCTAATGCTAGGATTCTGTAATTTCATGGGCTTAATGTCATTTTATCATGTTTTTTATGCTTAAAAGGTTTTCTGTTTTCTCTCAATTATCTCAAAATATATTCTTAATCATGCTACCATTTTCACAAAATTCATGCTGAAATTTGCTAAAGAGAAATCTGAGTAGATTAGCAATTACTGCATGTTTGTATTCTGCACAAAGCCCTCTTAGCTATTCGAGGCTTAATTTTTTAAAATGTTCCCACTTATTTCTTCTCATTATCATTTTTAAAAATTTCCTAAAAATATAAAACTTGAATATTTGCATGTGAAAACAGACTTTTTTATTTTCTGACCAGGTTCCATTCATAAGTCATATTCATTATTTTACATTATTTGAGGGAAAAAGTTCTTTTTTCTCTAAGCAAGGGCTCATACTTATTTTTAGCTCTCATTTCTGGATTAGACACTTTTGACAGTTATTTCTGAGATTCGCAGCTTCTCAGCAAAGAGCGGGTGGGAAAGGCCTGCACTGTGCTCGCACATGTCACCCACATGCAAGTCTCTGGCTTGAGTAAGGCCTTGGAGCTGAGAGTTAAAGGTGAAGGTTTTGCTGTCTGTGGTAGACAGATAATCCACCCCTCACCATCACCAGCATTGACGGATGCTCACTCCTTAAGGCCTGCACTGTGAGTATCTCATCTTACATGGTAAGGCTGAATTGTTTATAGGTGGAAGTAGATTTGCTAATCAACTGATGTTGAAACAGAAAGATTATCCTGAATTACCCAGGCGAGCGCAATGTAATAGCAAGGGTCCCTACGAGAGCCAGAGGAGGCGGTGACTATGGAGAAGCAGGGAGGTGGCAGTATGAGAAGAACCCAACCCACAGTTATTGGCTTTGAAGACCGAGGAATGGGGCCACAAGCCAAGGAATATGAGCAGCTTCTAGAACTTGGCAAAGGCAAGGAAAGATCACCCTCTAGAGCTTTACAAGATGAATGCAGCCTTGCTGATGGCTTGATTGTAGCCTAGTGGCATACATTTCTGACTTTGAATATCCGAAACTGGAAGATAATAAATTTATATAATTTGAAGTCACTAAATCTGTGGTAATTTGTTACAGTAAGCAGAGAAAATTCATATACAATCGTATTAAACAGGGGCTGCGTTCTTAGCTTTGCTGCTTACTAACTTACTAGCATGGTGTGTGATTCTTAAAATCTACGCAAAAGTCTCAATTGTTAAATAGGTACGAGATCTTCCTTTCACAAATTTCATATTAAATGAAATTATGTGGGAAATCCATCTGTCAAATAATATGGTAAGCACTCTGTAAAAACAAACTATTGGTTTTCTTAGTTTTTATAGCAATTAGTAAGAATTACTGGTCTTGAATCTGTTAGTGAACCACAGTGCTTCAGGACCTGATGTGTAACGTGTAGATTTTCCTTGTAGATTCTGGAACTCTTACCTAACTGAGCTTTAATAATTGCCAGAATCTTCAAGATGTGCCTGTTACAGATTACTGCCTGTCCTGCTATGCTAGCTACTTATGTCTTTTTTGTTCCTTAGGAAACCTCTTGGGCTTCCGTTTAGTATCTGCTTTGCTCTATCTGCACTCTGTTCTGAGTCTTTGTTTTTAATTCCACCTGTGTTCTGTTACTTACGGCGGCCACACATTTTGTTCAGTGGCATCCCATCTGTAACCCACTTCCTGCCCTGCAGTCCTCATTCTACTCTCCTCGTTTCCGGCCTTTCACCTTTCTGCATGATTTGTTCTTCTTACATTTACAGAGGCTGCATTTTGTGTGTGTGAAGAAAAAGAAATGAATGAAAATAACAGTAAGTAATCTTCTAAAAAGTTAATTAGTTCTAAAATGAGCTCAGTGATAATATAATGATTCAAAAATGTGTTGCCAAGCCTGAAAATTGGATCAAGTCTATCACAATGGAATTTAGAGTTAAGATAAAGTTACTCGTTTCATAAGAAGTTGTCACACTTGAACTTGTATTGATTGTGTCTTTTTAAGGTTACCTTAGGTTTCAAAATTTTAACAACACATTCAGAGAAAAGGAAAACATTCTAATAAGATTACTTCTTGAGTATGTATTTTAACATATGTAGAATTCTGGGAAGGAATATGTATATAAAGTGATTTTTTTTT
>NW_012156062.1:1372055-1373977 GCF_000956105.1 Propithecus coquereli
AGGTCCGTTTTTCAAGTATCTCCAGGAATCATGGCAATTACTTCCTAGCCTACATTAAGTTTCATCCTTCACAATCTAGGGCTCTGTATTAGTTTACATTGCTGCAAAACATTTTTTAAAAAGTCTACAAATGTAGTGGATAAAAACAACACCCACTTGCTGTCTTACAGTATCTGTCACGAGTCAGGGCGCAGCTTAGGTGATGCACTGCTCAAAGTCTTAGAAGGTTGCGTGAAAAAGGTCAGTAAGTTTGTGGTTTTGCCGTTCCTGACTGTGGATGGAGCCTCTGCTAAGCTCCCACAAGGTGTTCAGCAGAATTCATCTCCTTGTGATGGTAGCAGTTACGTCCCCATTTTCTTGCTGGATGTTGGCTGAGGGCTACACTTAGGGTTTAAGAGATGCCAGCAGTTTATTGTCCGACCCCTCCATACACATTCAAGGCCAGCAGGAGAATCTCCCTCTCTGATCTGATAAGACAGAGTCTTCTATTACAAAACATAATCAAGGTAGTGATAGCCTATCACTTTTGCCATTCAATGTAACCTAAGTGGGTTACTCTAGACTGTGTCTACCACAGGAAATTTAAAAGAATATATTTTATGATTTTCATATTGTTACTGATCTGTAGTTGCACTTGAAACCCACTGTTCAAATCAAAGCCCTTCCAATAAACACTTATTTTTAAAACTACCTATTAAGATAGTTTAGTGAATAAGTGTTATTCTAATATTGCAAATAACTTTTTGAAAATTATCAAAATTTTGATATCACCTGTTTAAGTATTTTTCTTTCACCTGGAAGGCAATTGATAAATAGTGATTTTAATGATGATGTTATACTGAATGCCAAAATCAGACTTGATTAACTTATCTTTTAATGATTGCACAAATTGTTAACATTGCAGTACTTGTTGCAGATTAATTCTGCTTTATACATGTAATTACATGACTGTGATTACATGTAATTAATGAAAAGAAGTAGACTAAGATCATTAAAAAGTAAATAATACATTTCAGTTTCTACATAGGATAGTTTCACTATCATTTTGTTGCTGTTTCTATTTTCAGCAAATGACATACAATTGAAAAAAACATACTGATTTATTTTGCTTTACTGATACATAAAATTGCTCTTTTAAATTATAATTTTTTCACCCCCAGGTTTTATTTATCTGCTACTACATAGATAAGTGGGCTTTATTTTGGTTCATATTTGCCTATTATATTTCCTTTTCTTAGTCTACTTCCTTTATTATTTTGTTTTAAGCATGTTTCTTTTAGGCAATATATTGTATTTGATTTTTAAAGTCTAGTCTACCTGAATGACTCTGTGCTCGCCTGGCCACTGCCTGGCTTCTAGGGCGGCATCTCTGTACGGCGCTCATCTCCCGCCCACCCCATCCTTCTCCTGCCCTCTGTATTCATGCCGCCATCTAGTTTTACTTCCTATATTGTATATTAGATCAATACAGTAAGACAACTTATTTTTAATTCTAGATGGTCTATTAATTACCAACAAACAACTCCCAACTTAGGAAAATTCTTGGACAAGATGGGGGAAAATCTTTGTTTTTACGTAAATTTGTCATTTGCAAAAGGTTTTAGAATCTTTGGATTTCTGGTTCTAATGCTAGGATTCTATAATTTCATGGGCTTAATGTCATTTTCTCATGTTTTTTATGCTTAAAAGGTTTTCTGTTTTCTCTCAATTATCTCAAAATATATTTTTAATCATGCTATCATTTTCACAAAATTCATGCTGAAATTTGCTAAAGAGAAATCTGAGTAGATTAGCAATTGCTGCATGTTTGTATTCTGCACAAAGCCTTCTTAGCTATTCGAGGCTTAATTTTTTAAAATGTTCCCACTTATTTCTTCTCATTATCATTTTTAAAAATTTCCTAAAAATATAAAACTTGAATA
>NW_012156062.1:1374027-1374357 GCF_000956105.1 Propithecus coquereli
CGTCCCCATTTTCTTGCTGGATGTTGGCTGAGGGCTACACTTAGGGTTTAAGAGATGCCAGCAGTTTATTGTCCGACCCCTCCATACACATTCAAGGCCAGCAGGAGAATCTCCCTCTCTGATCTGATAAGACAGAGTCTTCTATTACAAAACATAATCAAGGTAGTGATAGCCTATCACTTTTGCCATTCAATGTAACCTAAGTGGGTTACTCTAGACTGTGTCTACCACAGGCAATTTAAAAGAATATATTTTATGATTTTCATATTGTTACTGATCTGTAGTTGCACTTGAAACCCACTGTTCAAATCAAAGCCCTTCCAATAAACA
>NW_012156062.1:1374407-1375055 GCF_000956105.1 Propithecus coquereli
TCACAAGTCAGTCTTCAATTATCCATGTTATAATGGAGAGCCATTAGCATAATTGAAAATTACTAAACTCTCTTTAATCTTATTCAAGAAAAATTACATGCTTTTTGTATATGGGCAATTTCAAGAGCCTGAAAATAAGGAGACAGAACTAAATTATCCTAAGAAGATCAGATGGTCTGTAAGGAAATTCTCCTAAAAATCAAATGGAAAATAATCATACAAATACATAATTCAGTCATTTTCCTTCTATTACAAACTATAATTGAGAATAGATTATATATTAGAATGTGCCACAGAAAAATATCACAAAACTATAGAGTATGATGACAATATTCAAATTATATTTTCAAAACCTAAACAATAATTTTAAAATATATTCTCAAAACTTTCAACTTAACATACAGGATTTGAAATGAAATCTATTCCTGGAAAGAAAATATATGATACTGAATAATATCAGTGCAAATTCTCTCCAAATAAATATATTTGTGTAACACAGTTACAAATAGAAATCAGATATTTTTTTAAACTTAATTATGTTCTATCTTTTTTATTTCTGTTGAATTTACCAATATTCCTTAGTAATCATTAGAATTTTAAAAATTGTTATTATTTAACAATAAAATATGAAGCCTGTGACTTCAAATG
>NW_012156062.1:1375105-1375434 GCF_000956105.1 Propithecus coquereli
CTGTAGTTGCACTTGAAACCCACTGTTCAAATCAAAGCCCTTCCAATAAACACTTATTTTTAAAACTACCTATTAAAATAGTTTAGTGAATAAGTGTTATTTTAATATTGCAAATAACTTTTTGAAAATTATCAAATTTCGATATCACCTGTTTAAGTATTTTTCTTTCACCTGGAGGGCAATTGATAAATAGTGATTTTAATGATGATGTTATACTGAATGCCAAAATCAGACTTGATTAACTTATCTTTTAATGATTGCACAAATTGTTAACATTGCAGTACTTGTTGCAGATTAATTCTGCTTTATACATGTAATTACATGACTGT
>NW_012156062.1:1375535-1375989 GCF_000956105.1 Propithecus coquereli
TTAGTATTACATAATATAAAATGAGTAAAAGCCAGATAATTACCTAGACAGTTTCCTACATGGCTGCACCTATTCAAATGATAAAGATGTAATATAGTCCTAGCCTTAAAATAAGTTTTTCAGCATTACCCATAGTTTTTGTTTTTGTTTTTGATTGGAATATGCCATGGTTACATAAAAAAAGACATTTTAAGTCATTCACTAAGCATTTAAAAGTATGAATTTGTAATTAAAAGGCTTACCACTATTGCTGATATTTAATAGACTAATATTTAGATGATCCAAGGTGTAGGAGATTCATTGGCTGATAAAAAAAACGATGATATGAAAGGAAGGCAAAAACCCTAAAGTAGCAGTTTTTAATAAAAACATTTTGAGAGTCTGGTACCAAAAACTAGTAAAGGAATGTACAAAAATTTGACATAAATCATGATTTTGGCATTCAAGTTATATA
>NW_012156062.1:1376078-1376452 GCF_000956105.1 Propithecus coquereli
TATAGTTCTGTATTTAATTTTGTTGGTACTCTGCACCCATTTTCCATAACTGCTGTACTCATTGACATCCCCACAGTGTACAAGAGTTATCTTTTATTTTATTTCCTTCAGATATATACCCAGAAGTGAGATTGCAGATCATATTTTTATAGTTCTGTATTTAATTTTGTTGGTACTCTGAACCCGTTTTCCATAACTGCTGTACTCATTGACATCCCCACAGTGTACAAGAGTTCTCTTTTCTTTACATCCCCACCAGCAGTTGCTACCTATTGCCATTCTGAAAATTGTCATTGTAAGAGGTAAGAGGTGATATTTCCTTGTGATTTTAATTTATATTTCTCTGATGATTAGTTATGCCGACTATTTTTCCA
>NW_012156062.1:1377106-1381906 GCF_000956105.1 Propithecus coquereli
AATGTCATTTTTCACAGAATTAGAAAAAAAAATTGTAAAATTCATATGGAATAAAAAAAGAGCTTGAATAGCCAAAGCAATCCTAAGCAAAAAGAACAAATCTGAAGGCATCTCATTACCTGACTTTAAATTATACTGTAAGACTATAGTAGCCCAAACAGCATGGTACTGGTATAAAAGTACACATATATCAATGAAACAGAATACAGAACCCAGAAATAAAGCCATATACCTATAACCAACTTACCTTCAAAACAAAGCAGACATACACTGGGGAAAGGATACCGTTTTCAATAAATGGTGCTGGGAAAACTGGATAGCCATATATAGAAGAATGAAAATGGATCCCTGTCTCTCACAATATACAAAAACTAACTCAAGACAGACTAAAGACTTAATTGTAATATCTGAAGCCATAAAAAAATCTAGACTAAAACCTAGGAAAAACTCTTCTGGACATTGGCCTGTGAAAAGAATTATGACTAAGACCCTAAAACCAAATGAAAGAAAAACAAAAATTAAAACATGCACTTTCATTAAACTAAAAAGCTTCTGCACAGTGAAAGAAATAAGGAACAGAGTAAACACACACCCTACAAATTGGAGAAAATATTTACAAACTATGCATCTGACAAACTACGAATATCCAGAATTTATAAGAAACTCACACAATTCAGCAAAAACAAAATAAAACAAAACAAATAACCCCATTGAAAAGTGGGCAAATGACATGACCAGTTTTCAAAAGAAAATATGCAAATGGCTAACAAACATATAACAAATGTTCAACATCACTAATCATAAGAGAAATTCAAATCAAAACCCCAATAAGGAGGGGTCCAGAAAAATGGCAGATTAGTGGTGACCTGCTTGCTCTCTGCTCCCAGAGTAGGAGGTGAAGAATGCAGATAACCACATGCTAATAAATCACTCTTCTACAGCATCAGCTTCGTGAATCTTCAGAGAAGCAGCAAGACGTAAGCAGCGCTGGGAAAAAAAAAAAAAAATGGTGAATGGGAGGATCGACTGCAAAGTCCAGAGAGTGCGAGATATACAACAGGGAATAGAGCGTGGGCCGGGCAGGGCAGTGTGACCTGACCCACAGGAGGAGACTTTTCCTCCACCGACCTCCGCGCCCACGCAGGCAGGGAAGCGCGTGAAGTCAGTGCAAAGGGGTAGCACGGCCGACAAGCTGTGTGGAGTGGAGACAGGGCCTGGAAACATCTGGAACTCTCCAGTGCGCTGTGCCGGGTCTGCTTTGGGCGGGGCAGGGACTGGTCCAAGCGGACACTTTCCGGTTCCAGGGGAGGGACATTGGAGACAGGCTTCTCGCCTCAGGGGACCGTCAGGACCAGATCGGGGGAGGTGAACACCACAAAGGAGGCTCTGCCCTGGAAAATCGCCGAAGATGTGGCCGGCGCAGGCCGGGACAGGGTACAGATCCCTCCTACTGATCAGCCACGAGTCAGCGTGTCAGGGAAGCAGAGGGCTCCGCGGCGGCTCTTGGACACAGCGGTGACAAGCCCAGCTCGCGATGCCCGCCCGCGCAGTCGCCTCCAGCGCTGACTCTCAGCGGGCGGGCAGCCACCCTTTTGGGAGCCCAGAGCCTAAAATCACCGGGGCCTGTTGCCCAGACAACGGTCTGAGTCATCGCCCCTGCCCCTGCCCGTCAGAGCTGGTCCCGCCCTTTGAGGAGGAGAGTAGCAAGAGAAGCCACTTCTCTCCCAACCATGGGGACAGTCTTTCCCAGCCAGCGGCTCAAGCTCCACCTCGGAAGGGGTGGAAAAGGGAGAGAGGTCGCTTTCTCGGCTGAGTCGCCGGGTGGGCTCGGGCGGACCCGTCCCACCCAGCTGCCTGCGCTTTGCGCCTAAAGGACAAACCCCACCTTGGAAGGGCGGAGTAGCAAAGGAGCCCGCGTTTCAAGCCGTGGCCCTGGGCAACATGACCACCCCACCGCCACTTCCATGCGACTCCTCCCCCGGGCACTTTGCGCCAAAGGGACTGACCCCGCCTCCGGGCGGAGTAGTGAAAGAGCCTGGTTTTCAAGCCGCAACCCATGGCTACTACCACCCCTTGGTTTCATCTCCATGGCAGGGCTGCTGTACAGCAAAGAGACAAATCGCACCCCTAAAAGTGTGCAGTAGTGAAGGAGGCCGCTTTTCGAGCTGAGACCCACAGTCACCTCTTTGCTGTAACTTGGTAGCTGGTGTCGCCTGCCAAAGGGACAGACTCTACACCAGGAAGGGCGGAGTAGTGAAGGAGGCTGCTTTCCCAGCTGGGACCCACGGCCGCCTCTTTTGCGCCTCCTGTCAAAGGAACAGGCCCCACCCTTGGAAGTGCAGAGTGACGAGGGATGCCGCTTTCCAGGATGAGACCCACTGGGGTTGAGGACGCCCTTGGCTGCGAACAGGCCACTGGTATTTCATACTGAAGGGACTGACCCTACCTCTGCAGGGGTTGAGTAGCGAGGCAGGCTGTTTTCTTGTCTGGGTCCCTCAGTGGCCTTGGGTAAGGCTCCTCCAGCAGCTCTGAGGTGTGCACTTCCTACCAACTAGACAAACTATGCACTTGGAGGGGCGGAGTAAGGAGGGTAGCCACTTCGTGGGTTGAGACACCTGGTAGCCCCAGGAAGGGCCCTTCCCCGAGTCCAGTGGGATATCTTCCCCTCTGGCACAGTAGACCCCACCCTTGGAGGAGGGGAGAAATGAGAGAAGATATTTTCCCACCTAACGTGGTAACAAGGCTCAAGTAACCCTTGGAAGTGGCATGACATTCCTTAAAGACTGAGGCACCTGTATGTCCCATTTAGGGGTTTAAAGCTGAATACAAAAGTATTGGACTACCTTGATAACTGACTCCTCCATGGAAAATACAAGGAACAAAACAGAGAGTAACCTCATAGCCCGACACAGTGCATTCTGCCTCAAACTAGTGGTTGATAGCAGAGTCACACACACAAGAGTGATCCAACTCCTGGGAATCTAAGCAAAGGATCGAAACTCACTAATTTCCATAAGCAGAAGGTGAAGACGACAAGCCAGAGATAATCCAACAGGTTAAAACTCCTCTAAGAAAATACAGGACCAGAGCACATCTCCCCAGCTCTGCCAAGGAACATCCCTTTGGAGTCCCAGAATTAAGTCCATAAACCAGTCCCAGCATCCCCAGTCCTTCACAAAGTAGCCTAATGAGAAAAAATCAGTAAAAGAACACTGGAAACATGAAAGATCAGAGAGAAAAGTCATCTCCAAAAGAAAATATTTGATATCCGTCAACTGATACCAACTTACATGATATGATTAAACTGACAGAGGAAGAATTCCAATTATAATTTGTAAGAAAACTCAATGGAATTGAAGAGAAAATAGAAACCCAACATAAAGAAACCACAAGAACAATTCAGGAAATGAATGAAAAATTCTCCAAAGAAATTGAAATTCTTACGGAAAAACCAAACAGAAATCTTGGCAATGAAGGAGGCATTCAAGGAAATCAAAATACAGTGGAAAGCCTCACGAATAGAATGGATCATGCAGAGGAAAGAATCTCAGAGCTTGAAGATACTGCCTATATGCTAAAGAAATTGATGAAGAAAAAGAACTCAGAAACAAGAGACAAGACCAAAACATACAAGAAATGTGGGATTATGTAAAGAAACCAAATCTTAGAATCATTTGCATACCAGAGGGAAAAGAAGAAAATCCACAAGGGCTGGAAAATTTATTTCATGGAATACTGGAGGAAAATATGCCAGGGCTGGCCAGAAATCTTGATATCAAGATATACAAGAAGCACACAGAACTTCTGGAAGACTCAATGTGAAAAAAAAATCACCACGTCACATAGTTATTAGGCTGACCAAAGTAAACATGAAAGAAGCAATTCTCCGAGCAGTGAGACAAAAGCAACAAATAAACTACAAAGGAAAGCCTGTAAGACTAACTGCATATTTTTCAACTGAAACTTTACAAGCCAGAAGGGAATGGGCCCCTATCCATAATCTAATAAAACAGAATAATGCCCAACCTAGAATTCTTTATCCAGCAAAATTAAGTTTCATCTATGAGGGAGTGATAAAGTTCTTCCCAGACAAGCAATCACTGATGGAATTTGCAAAGACCAGACCAGCCCTACAGGAAGTACTCAGACTTGCATTACACACCAAACAACGCAATAGACACTCTTCAAAGTAAAATCACTCAAAAGTTAAAGGCTAGAATGTGGACATCATGATGGCTCAAGGAGCAAAACAAAACAACAGGATTTCACCCAACAATATGAATGGAAATCTACCTCAAACTTCAATCCTCTCAATAAATGTGAATGGCTTAAACTGTCCTCTGAAGAGACATAGACTAGCAGAGTGGATAAAAATCCAAAAGCCTAGTATCTGCTGTCTACAGGAAAAACATCTAATCCAGAAAGATGCCTTCAGGCTAAAGGTCAAGGGATGGAAAACTATCATCCAGCCAAATGGAAGTCAAAAGAAAGCAGGAGTAGCTATAGTATTTTCAGATAACATAAGCTTTAAAATAGCAAAAGTAAAAAAGGACAAACATGGCCACTATATAATGGTGAAAGAGAAGATCCAACAAGAAGAATTAACAATTCTTAATATTTATGCACTCAATGCAGGAACACCCAGTTACATAAAGAAAATCTTGTCTGATCTAAATAGCATGATAAATAACAATGCCATAGTAGCAGGGGACTTCAACACTCCACTGAATGAACTGGAAAGACCCTCCAAACAGAAAATAAGTAAAGAAATAATGGACTTAAACAGAGCTCTAAAAAAAA
>NW_012156062.1:1393171-1396492 GCF_000956105.1 Propithecus coquereli
AATTGGAGAAAATATTTACAAACTATGCATCTGACAAACTACGAATATCCAGAATTTATAAGAAACTCACACAACTCAGCAAAAACAAAATAAAACAAAACAAATAACCCCATTGAAAAGTGGGCAAATGACATGAACAGTTTTCAGAAGAAAATATGCAAATGGCTAACAAACATATAACAAATGCTCAACATCACTAATCATAAGGGAAATTCAAATCAAAACCCCAATAAGGAGGGGTCCAGAAAAATGGCAGATTAGTGGTGACCTCCTTGCTCTCTGCTCCCAGAGTAGGAGGTGAAGAATGCAGATAACCACATGCGAATAAATCGCTCTTCTACAGGATCAGCTTCGTGAATCTTTAGAGAAGCAGCAAGGCATAAGCAGCGTTGGGAAAAAAAAAAAAAAAAGGTGAATGGGAGAATCGACTGCAAAGTCCGGAGAGTGCGAGATATGCAACAGGGAATAGAGCGCAGGACAGTCGCGCCCGTGGGCCCGCCAGGGCAGTGTGACCTGACCCACAGGCGGAGACTCTTCCTCCACCGACCTCAGCGCCCACGCAGGCAGGGAAGCGCGCGAAGTCAGCGCGAGGTGGCAGCACGGCCGACAGGCTGTGTGGAGTGGAGACAGGGCCGGGAAACATCTGGAACTCTCCAGTGCGCTGTGCCGGGTCTGCTTTGGGCGGGGCAGGGACTGGTCCAAGCGGACACTTTCCGGTTCCAGGGGAGGGAGATTGGAGACAGGCTTCTCGCCTCAAGGGACCGTCAGGACCAGATCGGGGGAGGTGAACACCACAAAGGAGGCTCTGCCCTGGAAAATCGCCGAAGATGTGGCCGGCGCAGGCCGGGACAGGGTGCAGATCCCTCCTACTGATCAGCCACCAGTCAGCGTGTCAGGGAAGCAGAGGGCTCCGCGGGCAGCTCTTGGACACAGCGGTGACAAGCCAGCTCGAGATGCCCGCCCGCACAGTCGCCTCCAGCGCTGACTCTCAGCGGGCGGGCAGCCACCCTTTTGGGAGCCCAGAGCCTAAAATTACCAGGGCCTGTTGCCCAGACAACGACTCAGGCATCGCCCCTGCCCGCAGAGTTGGTCCCGCCCTTGGGCGAGTGAAGAAGGAGAGAGGCCGCTTTCCCTCCCAACCCCGCCATTGGTCTTTTTGTGCCAGCGGCCCAAGCTCCGCCTCGGAAGGGGTGGAAAAGGGAGAGAGGTCGCTTTCTGGGCTGAGTCGCCGGGTGGGCTCGGGCGGGCCCTGTCCCACCCAGCCGCCTGCGCTTTGCGCCTAAAGGACAAACCCCACCTTGGAAGGGCGGAGTAGCAAAGGAGCCCGCGTTTCAAGCCCTGGCCCTGGGCAACACGACCACCCCACCGCCACTTCCACGCGACTCGGCCCCCGGGCACTTTGCGCCAAAGGGACTGACTCCGCCTCTGGGCAGAGTAGTGAAAGAGCCTGGTTTTCAAGCCGAAACCCATGGCTACTACCACCCCTTTGTTTCATCTCCGTGGCAGGGCTGCTGTACAGCAAAGAGACAAATCGCACCCCTAAAAATGTGCAGTAGTGAAGGAGGCCGCTTTTCGAGCTGAGACCCACAGTCACCTCTTTGCTGTGACTTGGTAGCTGGTGTCGACTGCCAAAGGGACAGACTCTACACCAGGAAGGGCGGAGTAGTGAAGGAGGCTGCTTTCCCAGCTGGGACCCATGGCCGCCTCTTTTGCACCTCCTGTCAAAGGAACAGGCCCCACCCTTGGAAGTGCAGAGTGGTGAGGGATGCCGCTTTCCAGGCTGAGACCCACTGGGGTTGAGGACAGCCCTTGGCTGCGAACAGGCCACTGGTATTTCGTACTGAAGGGACTGACCCCACCTCTGCAGGGGTTGAGTAGCGAGGCAGGTTGTTTTCTGGTCTGGGTCCCTCAGTGGCCTTGGGTAAGGCTTCTCCAGCAGCTCTGAGGTGTGCACTTCCTACCAACTAGACAAACCATGCACTTGGAGGGGTGGAGTAAGGAGGGTAGCTACTTCCTGGACTGAGACACCGGGTAGCCCCAGGAAGGGCCCTTCCCCGAGTCCAGTGGGATATCTTCCCCTCTGGCACAGCAGACCCCACCCTTGGAGGAGGGGAGAAATGAGAGAAGATGTTTTCTGGACTGAGTCTTGTGGCAGTTTCAGCCAACGCCCCTCCCCCTGCCCGCCAGGACAGACTCAGCCCTTGAAGGAAGGGAGAAAGGAGAAAAGTCACTTTCCCTGTATGACTAGCTTGAATCTATGGGACCTTGGATCTAAGCAAAAGGAGACAGTTTGCTGACTTGGCTCAGCTGATTGGTTTCGATCATTTGGTAAGACCGTACGACAAGGGCTTGCCCTTGGTGCCCAGGCTGTTGCCAACTTAGGGGCTTGTGGCCTGGGAAGGAGAATCTTGACCAGAGTCCTTAACAATTGCACCAATTGACACCCCCATCAGGAGCTGCTCTGCAAGAGTGGTCAAAGAGCCCTGAATAACATATTAGCAGCTCTCTCCTAGCAGATCAAGCAACCTCTGAAGTGTACTCTCTTAGGTTCACCAATGCTGGTTGCACTTCTAATCCCACCTAACGTGGTAACAGGGCTCAAGTAACCCTTGGAAGTGGCATGACATTCCTTAAAGACTGAGGCACCTGTATGTCCCATTTGGGGGTTTCAAGCTGAATACAAAAGTATTGGAATACCTTGATAACTGACTCCTCCATGGAAAATACAAGGAACAAAACAGAGAGTAACCTCATAGCCCAACACAGTGCATTCTGCCTCAAACTAGTGGTTGATAGCAGAGTCACACACACAAGAGTGATCCAACTCCTGGGAATCTAAGCAAGGGATCGAAACTCACTAATTTCCATAAGCAGAAGGTGAAGACAATAAGCCAGAGATAACCCAACAGGTTAAAACTCCTCTAAGAAAATACAGGACCAGAGCACATCTCCCCAGCTCTGCCAAGGAACATCCCTTTGGAGTCCCAGAATTAAGTCAATAAACCAGTCCCAGCATCCCCAGTCCTTCACAAAGTAGCCTAATGAGAAAAAATCAGTAAAAGAACACTGGAAACATGAAAGATCAGAGAGAAATGTCACCTCCAAAAGAAAATATTTGATATCCGTCAACTGATACCAACTTACATGATATGATTAAACTGACAGAGGAAGAATTCCAATTATAGATTGTAAGAAAACTCAATGAAATTGAGGAGAAAATAGAAACCCAACATAAAGAAACCACAAGAACAATTCAGGAAAGAAAAATTCTCCAAAGAAATTGAAATTCTTACGGAAAAACCAAACAGAAATCTTGGGAAT
>NW_012156062.1:1398262-1400628 GCF_000956105.1 Propithecus coquereli
GGGTCTGACAGATCTCTACAGAACATTCCACCCAAATAAAGCTGAATTTAAATTCTTCTCATCAGCCCATGGAACTTTCTGCAAAATTGATCACATACTAGACCACAAATCAGACCTCAACAAATTCAGAAAAATAGAAATTATACCGTGTACATTCTTGGACCATAGTGGTATAAAATTAGAGTTCAATTCCAACAGAAATACTCACCACCTCAAAAAATCATGGAAATTAAGCTATCTATTGTTGACTAACTATTGGGTCAAGGAGGAAATACAGAGGGAAATCAAGAATTTCTTCGTACTAAATGATAACAGAGAAACAAGTTATCAAAACCTGTGGGATACAGCAAAAGCATTCCTGAGAGGAAAACTAATAACAATAAATGCTCACATCCAAAAACCAGAAAGTTTAGAAATTGACAACCTAATAAATAGACTCAACGAATTGGAAAAGGAAGAGCAAACCAATTCCAATTCTAGTAGAAGAAAAGAAACAACTAAGATGAAAGCAGAACTAGATGAAATTGAGAATAAGAGAACTACATGGAATATCAACAAAACCAAAAGCTGGTTTTTTGAAAAGATAAACAAAATTGACAGCCCTATTGCTAGACTGACAAGAATTCAAAGGGAAAGGACTCTAATAAAATCAATTAGAAATGAAAAAAGAGAGGTCACAACAGACACCACAGAAATACAAAACATTATTTTTGGTTACTATAAAAACCAACATGCCCAAAAACTACAAAATGAAGAGGAAATGGACAAATTCCTGGAAACATACAACCTCCCTAATTTCACCCAGGGGGTAAAAGAATATCTGAATAGACTAATCTCCAGCTCAGAAATTGGAGGAGCAGTTAAACACCTTCCAAAATGTAAAAGTGCTGGACCAGATGGCTACACTTCAGAGTTTTACCAAACATACAAAGAAGAACTCATACCTATACTACAGAAATTATTCCACAACATTGAGAAAGTTGGTATCCTTCCTAACTCATTCTACAAAGCCAATATCACCTTGATCCCAAAACCAGGAAAGGACACAACAAAAAAAGAAAACTACAGACCAATATCCCTCATGAATATAGATGCAAAAATCCTCAAAAAAATTTTAGCAAATCGAATTCAGCAGCACATGAAAAAATAATTCACCATGACCAGGTGGGCTTTATTTCAGGGATGCAAGGCTGGTTCAACATTTGCAATCTATAAATGCAATTCATCTCATAAATAAAAGCAAGAAAAAGACCACATGATTCTCTCAATAGATACAGAAAAAGTATTTGACAAAGTCCAGCACACCTCTATGATAAAAACTCTCAACAATATAGGCATAGATGGCTCATTCCTTAAAATTATCAAATCCATTTATGACAAACCCATGGCCAATATCATACTGAATGGGAAAAAATTGAAACCATTCCCACTTAGAACCAGAACCAGACAGGGTTGCCCAATATCTCCACTTCTATTCAACATATGCTCAAAATCCTCGCATCAGCAATTAGACAAGAGAGGGGTATTAAGGGCGTCCAAATGGGGGCAGACGAGATCAAATTCTTGTTCTTTGCCAATGATATGGGATTATATATAGAAAACCCCAAGGATTCATCCAAGAGACTCATAGAATTGATAAATGAATTGAGTAAAATCTCAGGATACAAAATCAATACACACAAATCAGAGGCATTCATATGCACCAACAACCATCAAGGCGAAATTCAAATCAAAAACAAAATACCTTTTACAAATAGCCTCGAAGAAAATTAAATATCTAGGAATATTTTTAACGAAAGATGTGAGAGACATATACAGGGAGAACTACAAAACACTCAGAAAAGAAATTGTAGAAGATGTAAACAGATGGAAAAATCTATCTTGCTCATGGATTAGTGGAATAAATATCATTAAAATGTCCATATTAGGTAAAGTGATCTACAGAATTAATGCAATTCCTGTCAAAGTACCATCATCATTCTTTACATCTCTAGAAAGAATAATTGTACACTTTGTATGGAACCAGAAAATACCTCGTATAGCCAAAGCAATGTTAAGTAAAAAGAACAAACTGGGAGGTATCACTCTACCAGACTTCAAGCTGTACTACAATACTATAATAACTAAAACAGCATGGTACTGGCACAAGAACATAGACATAGACCTTTGGAACAGGACTGAGAATCTAGAGATGAAACCATCCGCATATAGTAATCTAATCCTTGACAAAGCAGACAAAAAAGTACCCTGGGGAAAAGAATCTCTTTTCAATAAATGGTGCTGGGAAAACTGGATAGCTACATGCGGAAGAATGAAACTGGATCCCCACCTCTCACCTCTCACAAAAATCAATTCAAGATGGATAA
>NW_012156062.1:1401777-1402348 GCF_000956105.1 Propithecus coquereli
TCAACAAAACCAAAAGCTGGTTTTTTGAAAAGATAAACAAAATTGACAGCCCTCTTGCTAGACTGACAAGAATTCAAAGGGAAAGGACTCTAATAAACTCAATTAGAAATGAAAAAAGAGAGGTCACCACAGACACCACAGAAATACAAAACATTATTTTTGGTTACTATAAAAACCAACATGCTCAAAAACTACAAAATGAGGAGGAAATGGACAAATTCCTGGAAACATACAACCTCTCTAATTTCACCCAGGAGGTAAAAGAATATCTGAACAGACTAATCTCCAGCTCAAAAATTGGGGGAGCAATTAAACACCTTTCAAAATGTAAAAGTGCTGGACCAGATGGCTACACTTCAGAGTTTTACGAAACATACAAAGAAGAACTCATACCTATACTACAGAAATTATTTCACAACATTGAGAAAGTTAGTATCCTTCCTAAGTCATTCTACGAAGCCAATATCACCTTGATCCCAAAGCCAGGAAAGGACACAACAAAAAAAGAAAACTACAGACCAATATCCCTCATGAATATAGATGCAAAAATCCTCAAAAAAATTTTAGCAAA
>NW_012156062.1:1402398-1403050 GCF_000956105.1 Propithecus coquereli
AAAGAAGCAATTCTCTGAGCAGTGAGACGAAAGCAACAAATAAACTACAAAGGAAAGCTGATCAGACTAACTGCATATTTCTCAACTGAAACTTTACAAGCCAGAAGGGAATGGGTGCCTATCCATAATCTAATAAAACAGAATAATGCGCAACCTAGAATTCTTTATCCGGCAAAATTAAGTTTCATCTATGAGGGAGTGATAAAGTCCTTCCCAGACAAGCAATCACTGATGGAATTTGCAAAGACCAGACCAGCCCTATAGGAAGTACTCAGACTTGCATTACACACCAAACAGTGCAATAGACATTCTTCAAAGTAAAATCATTCAAAAGTTAAAGGCTAGAATGTGGACATCATGATGGCTCAAGGAGCAAAACAAAACAACAGGATTTCACCCAACAATATTAATGGAAATCTACCTCAAACTTCAATCCTCTCAATAAATGTGAATGGCTTAAACTGTCCTCTGAAGAGACATAGACTGGCAGAGTGGATAAAAATCCACAAGCCTAGTATATGCTGTCTACAGGAAAAACATCTAATCCAGAAAGATGACTTCAGGCTAAAGGTCAAGGGATGGAAAACTATCATCCAGCCAAATGGAAGTCAAAAGAAAGCAGGAGTAGCTATAGTATTTTCAGATAACATAA
>NW_012156062.1:1403100-1403651 GCF_000956105.1 Propithecus coquereli
AACGAAAGATGTGAGAGACATATACAGGGAGAACTACAAAACACTCAGAAAAGAAATTGTAGAAGATGTAAACAGATGGAAAAATCTATCTTGCTTATGGATTGGTGGAATCAATATCATTAAAATGGCCATATTAGGTAAAGTGATCTACAGAATTAATGCAATTCCTGTCAAAGTACCATCATCATTCTTTAAATCTCTAGAAAGAATAATTGTACACTTTGTATGGAACCAGAAAATACCTCGTATAGCCAAAGCAATCTTAAGTAAAAAGAACAAACTGGGAGGTATCACTCTACCAGACTTCAAGCTGTACTACAGTACTATAATAACTAAAACATCATGGTACTGGCACAAGAACATAGACATAGACCTTTGGAACAGTACTGAGAATCTAGAGATGAAACCATCCACATATGGTAATCTAATCCTTGACAAAGCGGACAAAAAAGTACCCTGGGGAAAAGAATCTCTTTTCAATAAATGGTGCTGGGAAAACTGGATAGCTACATGCAGAAGAATGAAACTGGATCCCCACCTCTCACCTCTCA
>NW_012156062.1:1403701-1404571 GCF_000956105.1 Propithecus coquereli
ATCCTGTTTTAGTTAGAAATTATACAAAATATGACTTCATTCTTACATTATAAAATCTGTTAAAACTTGTTTTGTGACTTAACATATAATCTATCCTGGAAAATGTTCTGTGTGTGCTTAAAAATAATGTGTATTCTGATGCTGTTGGATGGAACGCTGTCTATCTGTCTGTTAGGTCCACTTGATCAATAGTGTTGTACAAGTCTACTGTTTCTTTATTACTTTTCTCTCTGGATGATCTATCCATTGTTGAAAACAGGGTATGGGATTCCCCTACTATTATTGTAGTGGTGTCCTTTATTTCTGTTAATGTTTGTTTTATATATTTAGCTGACCCAATGTTGGGTACATATATATTTACAGTTGTTATATCCTCTTGATGAATTGACTCCATTATCATTATATATTGGCCTTTTATCTCTTGTGACAGTTTTTGATTTAAAGTCTATTTTGTCTGAAATAAGCATAGCTACTCCTGCTATAATTTCATTACCAATTGCATGGATTATCTTTTTCTGACACTTTACTTTCAGCCTATGTGTTTCCTTAGGACTACAGTGAGGTTTTTTTGTTTTGTTTTGTTTTCTGCAGAAAGCATATAATTAGATCTTATCTCTTTATCCATTCAGGCTCTCCATGTCATTTGATTGGAGAATTTTAATCATTTACATTTAAAGCAATCATTGATAAGTAAAGACTTATTCTAGCTATTTTGTTTTTTGTACTCCTATTGTTCCCTTTTCCCTTACTGTCTTTCTTTGCATTTCAATGACTTTTTTTTTTTGTAGTGTTATGTTTTGATTCCTTTTTCTTTATATTTGGTCTATATATTAGTTTTTAAAAATTATTTTGTACTTTGTAGTTACCACA
>NW_012156062.1:1404621-1405860 GCF_000956105.1 Propithecus coquereli
AGTCAACAATAGATGTTGGTGCAGCTTCAGTGAAAAGGGAATGCTTATACACTGTTGTTGGGAATGAAAATTAGTACAAATTCTATGGAAAATTGTATGGAGATTTCTCAAATAATTAAAAGTAGGTCTACCTTTTGATCCTGCAATCCCACTACTGAATATCTACCCAGAGGAAAAGAGGTCATTACATCAGAGAGACCCACACTCATATGTTTATCACAGCACAATTTACAATAGCAAACATATGGTATCAGCCTAAGTGTCCAACCAGCTAATGAGTGGGTAAAGAAAATGTTGTGTGTGTATGTGTGAGTGTGTGCGTGTGTGTGTGTGTGCATATATATATCTCCATATATACATACATATATATATACACATACACGTATATATGAGGTAAAACTACTCAGCCATGAAAAAGAGTGAAATAATGTCTTTTGTAGCAACGTAGATGGAAACTGGAGGCCATTATAAGTGAAATAGCTTACAAACAGAAAATCAAACACCAGGTATTCTCACTTATAAGTGGGACTAAACTATGGATACGTGTGGTCATACAGAGTTTAATAATGGATCTTTGAAGATTCCAAAGGTGGTAGGATGGGAGGGGGATAAGTGATCAAACATTACTTGTTGGGTACAATTTGCACTATTCAAATGATGGGTGCACTAAAAGCCCAGACCTCTCCACTGAACAATATATCCATGGAACAAAGCTATGCTTGTACTCCTTAAATGTATTGAAATTAAAATAAAAAGAAGAGTTTTCCCTGTATTTTCTTCTAGGAACTTTACAGATTTAGGTCCTATATTAAAGTTATTAATGCATATGAGAGTTACTTTTTGTATATAGTGCAAGATAAAGGTCCAATGTCATTCTTCTGTATGTGAATATCCAGTTTTCTCAACACAATTTATTGAAAAGTTTGGATTTTTCACATTGATTGTTCTTATAAACTTTGTCAACACTGTAAATGTGTGGATTTATTTCTGGGCTCTCTAGTCTGTTATAATGTTTTATATGCCTGTTTTTATGTCTGTTGTAGAGTAATCAAAACATGTTGTCTTTGCCTGTTTTATAGTAACTAAAACAGTGGGTTTTCATTACTATAGCTTGGTAGGATATTTTGAAATAAGGAAATGTGAGCTCTTAAGCTCACAAGATTTATTTGGGTATTGGGGGTCTTTTGTGGTTCTATAAGAAATTTAGAATTATTTTTTTTTCTATTTCTGTGGAAATGG
>NW_012156062.1:1409414-1409715 GCF_000956105.1 Propithecus coquereli
GGTGGTTTTCATTACTGATTCATTCTACTTACTTGTCATTGGTCCATTTGGATTTTAAATTTCTTCATGATTGAGTCCTGGTAAGTTCCATGTGTCCAGGAATTTAATCATTTCTTCTGAGTTATCCAATTTGTTGTTGTATAATTGCTCATACTAGTCTTTTACGATCCTTTATATTTCTCTGGTAACCGTTGTATCATTTCTTCTTTCATTTCTGATTTTACTTGAGTCTTCTCCTTTTCCTTATTCTACCTACAGTTATGTTCATTTTGTTTATCTTTTCAAAAAACAAATTCTTAAT
>NW_012156062.1:1409765-1410172 GCF_000956105.1 Propithecus coquereli
AACTTAAAAAAATCAACAAGAAAAAGTAAAACAACCCCATCAATAAATGGGCAAAGGACATGAACAGAAACTTCTCAAAAGAAGACAGAATAATGACCAGCAAACATAAAAAATGCTCAACATCTCTAATCATTAGAGAAACGCAAATCAAAACCACAATGAGATATCACCTAACCCCAGTGAGATTGGCCTCTAGCCAAAAATCCCAAAACAACAAATGCTGATGAGGATGTGGAGAGACAGGAACACTCTTACACTGCTGGTGGGACTGCAAATTAGTGCAACTTCTGTGGAAAAGAATTTGGAGATACATCAAAGAGCTAAAAATAGAAATACCATTCGATCCAGGAATAGCACTATTAGACATCTACCCAAAAGAGCAAAAGATGTTCTGTAACAGAGACATC
>NW_012156062.1:1410222-1410711 GCF_000956105.1 Propithecus coquereli
AAATTATACAGAAAATGTCTGACAGAAATAAATTTTAAATTCAAATTAAGAGCAAAAGCAAGTTTAGAATATATTCAAATACTTAAAAATTACATACCATACTACCAAATAGCCCATGAGTCAAATAAGAAATTAAGTGTAAGTTACAAATTATTTTGACCTAAATGAAATCGAAAGCAAAATGTGCCAAAACTCATTGAATGCAACTAAAACTATGATCAGAAAGAAAGATGATATTTATGTAAGAGAAATTGAAGGTCTCAAACTTTACAATGTAAGTTTCCACTGAAATATCGATGGGATAAAAGAGAAAAAAAACATAATCAAGAGAAGGAAATAATAAATATAATGGAAAAATAGAAAGGAGAAAACAAAATGACATAATGGAGAAAATTAATAAAACCAAGCACTGCTTCTATAAAATAACCAGTAATATTGATAAATATCTAATCAGACTGCTTAAAGAGAGAGTTATTGAGAAAGATTGGC
>NW_012156062.1:1410761-1413190 GCF_000956105.1 Propithecus coquereli
TGAAATAAAATGTTCAGCAGAGTAATGAACCGTTAATGGAGAAAAAACCTATTCTATATTACAGAGGAAATGTATGACACATTTATTCAGCTTGATGTAAATGCTTTCTGCAAATTTACACATTTTCTTAACATTTGCAAATTCAGCAGTTACTGCATGACATCCTCTAATTTACAAAAAAAATCTAGTCATGACAATGAGATAAAATGAAAATTGTTCATTTTCAGGTTAAAGAGTGCATTTTTAATGCTAACATGTCATTTGAAGTCATGAAATTACTATATCCAGTGCATCACGATCTTTAACTAAGACATTTTTCTATTCTCTGTGTAAAAACAATTTTCAGAGACATATGTTTTGCTTCTCAGTAAACCCTGCTTCTGCTATTGGCATAAACCAGTTTCTTTATAAAATAATGTATTTCCTGATATACATTGTGCATCATTCACGATGCAGAACAGTTCTATTATTACAAAGTAATCGAAAGAGTAGGATTCTATAAGTTCTTTTAAAGATACATCATCTATGTAAAATTACAAAGTTAGTTTCAAAATAACATTTCTTCATTTCAAACAAATAACTCAATTTTAAAAATTGGCAGAGGGCTTGAATAAATATTTCTCCAAAGAAGGCATACAAGTGGACACTAAGTACATGAAAACGGGCTCAACATTACTAATTATCAGAGAAATGCAGATGAAAATCATAAAAAGATGAAATATCAATCACCTCATACCCGTTAGGATGAGTAATATTTCAAAATGAATGAATGAATGAATGAATGAATGAGAAGTGTTGTGAGGATGTGGGGAAACTGGAGCCCTTATATACTGCTGGTGGAGATGAGAAATGGTGAAGCCCCTATGGAAAACCACATGGAGTTTCCTGAAAAAACTAAAAATGGCACTACTATATGACCCAGCAATCCCACTTCTTGGTGCATATCCAAAAGAACTGAAACCAGGATCTTGAAGAGATACCTGCACCCTTGTGTTCATTGCAGCATCATCCGCAATAGTCGAGATAGGACACAACCCAATGTCCATCAACAGATGAATGGATAAAACATGTTATTCGGCTTTAAGAAAGTGGGGAATCCTTCCATTTGCAACAATATGAATAAACCCACAGGATATCACAACAAGTGAAATAAATCCGTCACAAAAAGTTGGAGTTCTCTACCATTCTGTAGTCTAAATTCTCTATGATATGTAACCCAAAGAAAAGTATTTTAATTTTTATCCCTAAAACCCGTGTCTCTTTTTGTTCTTTGCCAAATTGAACTAAACAGCATCTTGTAATTTCTTACATTTATTTTATATGGCACTATGATGCTCATAGATTCTAAGATCAGATCCATATAAAATTTGTTTTTCAGCAAATATTTTCAGTGTCAGATTCTCCGCTAAGTGTTGGGATAATATGGAAGCCAGACCATGTGCCCTTTTCCTTCTTGACAGAACTGATTTCAATCATCTCTTAAAGAAAACCAGTGTTCTTGCCGTAGGACTCACCATTGTGAATACTGACCTTGTATTAGAGGACAGATCTTAGAGTGGCCTGTTTAATGGTGGATGGAGGGAATAGCTAAGACCACACAGGCTGTGGCCAATGAGAGATGAAGGAAGCGAGGCTGTTCAGTTTTTCCCAGGAGCAGCGTTCGAGCCAGTGGCCTCCAGTGCCAGTTCAGCTGGTATGTCTACCAGCTTCAGAGGCAAGCATGATGTTTAACAACAGCCGGATCCAGGAAATCATCCCAGAGATGAATGCATGCCAGCTAAGTCACTCCTAAAAGCCAGCATGAGACTTGGAATATTCTTTCTCTTAATACCATAACAAAATATTATTCACATAATTCTCCTTTCTTAAACCTAGAAAGCCTTTTATAAAGGGAAGCCCAAGGAGGTTATCTGAGAAAATTTGTATTTTTAAAAAAGCTCAAACAACAAAATGTGTTTATAATAATGAATATAGTAAGCTTCATAGAAATCCATAATTATTTTAAAATTAAATTAAAAGTTCGTCATAATCTTACCATTTCCTGAAGTTTCTCAATTTTAACCTACATTTTACCTAAATATATTTCTTCATACTATAAGTTAAAGGAGTTGGATAAGTGTTTCTCATAATTCCTATGAGAACAACTTATTTTATAAAGAGCAAGAAGTATTGGAAAAATAAAATATTAGTTCAACATAATCTTACCATTTCCTGAAGTTTCTCAATTTTAACCTACATTTTACCTAAATGTATTTCTTCATACTATAAGTTAAAGAAGTTGGATAAGTGTTTCTCATAATTCCTATGAGAACAACTTATTTTATAAAGAGCAAGAAGTATTGGAAAAATAAAATATTAGTTCAAATCCCAATTCTTCCCCTTAAAATAACTGAGCAAATCATTTTGAGCAAATGATTTGACTGGTTTAA
>NW_012156062.1:1413965-1415731 GCF_000956105.1 Propithecus coquereli
GACATTTTTCTATTCTCTGTGTAAAAACAATTTTCAGAGACATATGTTTTGCTTCTCAGTAAACCCTGCTTCTGCTATTGGCACGAACCAGTTTCTTTATAAAATAATGTATTTCCTGATATACATTGTGCATCATTCACAATGCAGAACAGTTCTATTATTACAAAGTAATCGAAAGAGTAGGATTCTATAAGTTCTTTCAAAGATACATCATCTACGTAAAATTACCAAGTTAGTTTCAAAATAACATTTCTTCATTTCAAACAAATAACTCAATTTTAAAAATTGGCAGAGGGCTTGCATAAACATTTCTCCAAAGAAGGCATACAAGTGGACACTAAGTACATGAAAAGGGGCTCAGCATTACTAATTATCAGAGAAATGCAGATGAAAACCATAAAAAGATGAAATATCCATCACCTCATACCCGTTAGGATGAGTAATATTTCAAAATGAATGAATGAATGAATGAATGAATAAGAAGTGTTGTGAGGATGTGGGGAAACTGGAGCCCTTATATACTGCTGGTGAGGATGAGAAATGGCGAAGCCCCTATAGAAAACCACATGGAGTTTCCTGAAAAAACTAAAAATGGCACTACTATATGACCCAGCAATCCCACTTCTTGGTGTATATCCAAAAGAACTGAAACCAGGATCTTGAAGCGATACCTGCACCCTTGTGTTCATTGCAGCATCATCCGCAATAGTCGAGATGGGAAACAACCCAATGTCCATCAACAGATGAATGGATAAAACATAATGTTATTCGGCTTTAAGAAAGTGGGGAATCCTTCCATTTGCAACAATATGGATAAACCCACAGGATATCACAACAAGTGAAATAAATCCGTCACAAAATAAACACTGCATAATTCCATTTTCATGAGGTATTTAAAGGAGTCAAACTCATGGAAGCAGAGAATAGAATGATGGTTGCCAGGAACTGGGGGGTAAAGAGAAGTGGGGAATTGCTTTACAATGCATATGTAGGTTTTTTTTTATATACAGGATGAATAAATTCTAAAGATCTGCTGTATAACATAGTGCCTATCATTGATAAGGTATTATGAACTTTAAAATATATTAAGAATATAGATATCATGTTAAATGTTCTTAGCAACCAAACAAAAATGCCACAGAAAAACACAAGGAAATTTGTGGAAGTGAAGTATAGTTTAGGACCTTGGTTACAGTGATGGTATCACATATATATGTATATATCCAAACTAATCAAGATGTATAAATTAAATATGTACAAGTTTTTGTACAGCAACTACACCTCAATAAAGCTACAAAGAATTAGCTTCAAGTATGGGAAAAGGTTAAAAGGAAAATAATAGATCCTTAGAAGCTTAACTGCTTTAATAATAAGAACATTTAATAATTTTATAGACTCCCTTGAAATTCTTCTGAATACTAATAGATATTACTTCCTTATCAAGCTTCCTTTAGTCTATCTTGTATTACATTTATACCTAATTCTCCTGTAAAGATGACATCTCCAAACTCCCCCAAACCCAGCTACCAAGGTTGTGTGTATTTCATGATTTCATTTTTACTAACTCAAGACCTCACCGTAGGTTTCATGGTCCCTCTCCCTCCACCCATAGCCGTCCTCTTTTCCTATGCACACCCTCTCTCCTCTATCCTAGGTTTTCCTTTCTGTGCTTGGTTCTCTTCCTTTTTATTATAAATTATAATTTTCTTTTAGGATTTTTGCTAAAATAAATTAAATCATAAGGCAGTTTTTGTTATACAGTGAGA
>NW_012156062.1:1415781-1416469 GCF_000956105.1 Propithecus coquereli
TTTTATATGGCACTATGATGCTCATAGATTCTAAGATCAGATCCATATAAAATTTGTTTTTCAGCAAATATTTTCAGTGTCAGATTCTCTGCTAAGTGTTGGGATAATATGGAAGCCAGACCGTGTGCCCTTTTCCTTCTTGACAGAACTGATTTCAATCATCTCTTAAAGAAAACCAGTGTTCTTGCCGTAGGACTCACCATTGTGAATACTGACCTTGTATTAGAGGACAGATCTTAGAGTGGCCTGTTTAATGGTGGATGGAGGGAATAGCTAAGACCACACAGGCTGTGGCCAATGAGAGATGAAGGAAGCGAGGCTGTTCAGTTTTTCCCAGGAGCAGCGTTCGAGCCAGTGGCCTCCAGTGCCAGTTCAGCTGGTATGTCTACCAGCTTCAGAGGCAAGCATGATGTTTAACAACAGCCGGATCCAGGAAATCATCCCAGAGATGAATGCATGCCAGCTAAGCTACTCCTAAAAGCCAGCATGAGACTTGGAATATTCTTTCTCTTAATACCATAACAAAATATTATTCACATAATTCTCCTTTCTTAAACCTAGAAAGCCTTTTATAAAGGGAAGCCCAAGGAGGTTATCTGAGAAAATTTGTATTTTTTAAAAAGCTCAAACAACAAAATGTGTTTATAATAATGAATATAGTAAGCTTCATAGAAATCCATAATTATTT
>NW_012156062.1:1418893-1419642 GCF_000956105.1 Propithecus coquereli
TGTCTCTTTTTGTTCTTTGCCAAATTGAACTAAACAGCATCTTGTAATTTCTTACATTTATTTTATATGACACTATGATGCTCATAGATTCTAAGATCAGATCCATATAAAATTTGTTTTTCAGCAAATATTTTCAGTGTCAGATTCTCCGCTAAGTGTTGGGATAATATGGAAGCCAGACCATGTGCCCTTTTCCTTCTTGACAGAACTGATTTCAATCATCTCTTAAAGAAAACCAGTGTTCTTGCCATAGGACTCACCATCGTGAATACTGACCTTGTATTAGAGGACAGATCTTAGAGTGGCCCGTTTAATGGTGGATGCAGGGAATAGCTAAGATCACACAGGCTGTGGCCAATGAGAGATGAAGGAAGTGAGGCTGTTCAGTTTTTCCCAGGAGCAGCGTTCGAGCCAGTGGCCTCCAGTGCCAGTTCAGCCGGTACGTCTACCAGCTTCAGAGGCAAGTGTGATGTTTAACAACAGCCGGATCCAGGAAATCATCCCAGAGATGAATGCATGCCAGCTAAGTCACTCCTAAAAGCCAGCATGAGACTTGGAATATTCTTTCTCTTAATACCATAACAAAATGTTATTCACATAATTCTCCTTTCTTAAACCTAGAAAGCCTTTTATAAAGGGAAGTCCAAGGAGGTTATCTGAGAAAATTTGTATTTTTAAAAAAGCTCAAACAACAAAATGTGTTTATAATAATGAATATAGTAAGCTTCATAGAAATCCATAATTATTTT
>NW_012156062.1:1420608-1420927 GCF_000956105.1 Propithecus coquereli
AAATTGTGGATTAGTTTAACTTATGAACAAGCTATCGAAATACATTTATTTAGCAAATACTTTGGTGCTTACCATTTGTAAAGCACTGTTCTATCGGGGAAAAAAAAGAAAAAAACTTCCTGCTTTCATTGAGTTTGTCTTCTAGTTGGAAACATGGACAATAAACAAACAAAAGCAGGAAAAACATATGCTATTTACACAAACCTACTTTAAATAGGAAGATATAGGTACTTAAGAGCAAAACAATGTCAAAGGTATACTATAATCGAAAGCAAGTTACAATGCCTTGTATTAATATAAAAAGTAGATTTCATTATTA
>NW_012156062.1:1424395-1427375 GCF_000956105.1 Propithecus coquereli
TTTTTTTTAAAACTAAACATAGATTTATCATTTGATCTAACAATTGTGTTCCTACGTATTTACCCAACAGGTTTGAAATCATATGTGCACACAAAAACCTGCACGCTAGTATTTATAAGAGCTTTATTCATAATTGCCAAACACAGAAAGCACTCAAGGAGTCCTTCAATAGGTGAATAGATAAATCAACTATGATCCACCCATCTCTCCAGTGGAATATTCATCAGATAAAAAGATAAACTATCAAGCCATGAAAAGTCACAAATTTTAAATGTATGTTGCCCTCTGAAAGAGTCAAGACTGAAAAGCTACTTATTATCTAATCCAAATTATATGATATTCTGAAAAAGAAAAAAATTATAGATAAAATCAATGATCATCAGAGATTGTGAGGAGGGAAGTCGAGTAGCAGAGATACAGGATTTTCAGTGTGGGAAAGTTAGTCTATACGCTGCCGTAATGGTGGATACATGACACTATGGATTTGTCAAAACCCATTGAACATTGCAGCACAAAGAATGAAACTTACTGTGTGCAAATTTGAAAAAGGAAAAAAACATTTAGAACACAGGGGATCCCAAGATGGAATGCAGAGTGTGACAAAAACAACCGAATTATATTACAAATGTTTGAACAATTTTCACTACATGGGGCTAGGAAAAAAGTTGCTGACCTAAGTAAAATTGGAAGCAAATGGAATGTAATTGTAAGAGTAAAGGCAAAAGAAACTACGCCTGAGAACTGTGCTCTAGTTGGCGATTCCCCACAGTGTTGTGGAGGTACTATCATACACTGACGCTGTGATTGAGCACTTCAGTGAGTGGATGGCGGAAGACTGGAGCCAGGCGTCTCGCTGCTGGAGGGGGCTGCAGAGGAACAAGGAAGGAAGCCAGAATGGTCCACACGTCGATGGATCAAAGTTGGAGATATCAGGATGAAGTCATGTTTAGTTAACAAGGATACAGGTGTTACAGAAATATTTATGGAAGTGTGTGTACACACAGGCTGGTATTTAAACAAATACATTCTTTCTGTGTCAGCTGAGAAGGCCTAATGACAAAACACTCCAGAACCAATGAGGGCGCCGGTGTCTATGCATGGTTTACAACATCATTCTCCAGGCAAAGGAATCAGTATTCTTTGGAGAAATAGTTCGAGGAAGTAAGTAGGTAAGAAATATAAGATGTACTTGGGTGCTCTAATACTAGAAAGCAAAGACTGCTAAAAAAAATAAACGAAAACACGCTCACACGATAATTACGGAGGTGCATTGCAATGACGCAGACACTGAGTGGAAGAGCTGCCAATGTCCAAACGTGGGAGAATCTGAGCAGCATATAAATAAATGAATAAATATTGGGCTATAGCCCAAAGTATAAAAAATCCTTTTATATCAATACCGATATAAATAAATGATCAGATAAATAACTGGGAATGAATAGACAAATCTCTTATGGAAAAACACTCTAATTAACTTATGTAAATATTTCACCTTCAGGGAGGTGGACAATAACTCCGCACACTTTACATGTGGACCACATACAGCGACTTCCTTCCAAAAGTACATTGTGTAGAGTGGGGAAAATAAGTAACTTTAGGGTGGAGGCACTTGACAAACACAGCTTTGACTAGGTAATCAAGGTTAACATCAGAAATAATAAGTCATGTTTATACTGTGTACCCTTGATATGATGAGATGAAAATGTCACTTAAACTCTGTGATCTTCCTCCTAAAACCCCAAACGCAGTCTAATCATGAGAAACATCCTAATGGAAGGGCATTTTACAAAATATCTGATCAGTACTTCTCGAAATTCATGCTCATCAAAAACAAGGAAAAGTGAGCTTAGGAGACACGATTGAATGCAATGTCTTGCTCAGGACGGGATCCTTGAATGGAACATAATATTAGATAAGACTAGGGAAATATAAATAAAGTGTGGACCTTAGAAAATGATAATGTATCAATATTGGTTCATTAATTGTAATTGTACATTAATTGGTTCATTAATTGTACATTAGCATGGTTGCTAATGTACATGTTAATGTAAGATGTTAATGATAGGGGAAACGTGTGGATTATATGGCAACAATGTGTACTATCTTTGAAATTTTTCTGTAAATGAAAAATTATTCTAAAATTGAGTGCAGAAAAATGTTGTCTTTCAATGATGATTAGTCAGCACAATAGTGCTGACTAATATTCTTAAGAAATATTTCCCAGGTGCCTACGGTGTGCCGTACTCCATGCAAAGGTCTAAGTTGCAAAGGTAGCTTCGTCCATTTGTGCTGCTGTAAAAGAATAACTGAGACCGGGTAATTTATAAAGAACATAAATTTACTTCTTATAGTTCTGGAGTCTGGGAGGTCCAAGATCAAGACACCGGTAGGTTCAGTTGTCTGGTGAGGGCTGCGTCCTCTGAGGGAGGACGTTGTGTTCCCGCACGGTGGAAAGTGGAAGAGCAAGAAGCCCTTTTATAAGGTCCTTGATTCTACCCATGAGGGAGGAGCCCTCACGGCATAATCACCTCTGCTAGGCCTCGCCTCTTAATGTTGTCTCCTTGGCAACACCTGAATTTTGGATGGAACACATCTAAACCACAGCAAAAGGCAAATCAAATACCCATGATTAGAAATATTCGTTTAATTACGAAAAGTGTCTTGATGAGTAAATTGCATTTAGCATTATATATGTAATCAGGAAACCCCTGCATTTATCTCTAATAATTGGGATGTTTAATAATTTAATGCTTCTACATAATATCTTAGTGCTGATGAAGAAGGCATTTTCACCTATGATTTTATGAGGAAGATATCATTCTTCATAGAGGATTTAAAATATCCTTCTTTTCTACAACTGTTAGAAAGACCACTTATACTCAGTATTCTATATTTAGATTAGAAATTGAAGTAGAGAGAGAGATGCAACATAATACAGACACTTCTAAAAAATAACTTTACGAGCTGATGTATTATAAAG
>NW_012156062.1:1427425-1427907 GCF_000956105.1 Propithecus coquereli
TAAAACTCTATTTGTATATGGCATGATCATGTATGTAGAAAATTCTATAGGATTAACAACAAAAAAATTTCTGGAGCTATTAAATGACTATAACAAGGTCATAGCATATAAAGTTAATGTACAAAAAATAAAAAAAGATCATTGCTTTTCTATATATGAGCAATGAGCAATTTGAATATGAGATCATGTATGTAGAAAATTCTATAGGATTAACAACAAAAAAATTTCTGGAGCTATTAAATGACTATAACAAGGTCATAGCATATAAAGTTAATGCACAAAAATAAAAAAAGATCATTGCTTTTCTATATATGAGCAATGAGCAATTCGAATATGAAATTTTAGAAATAACATTTACAATAGCACAAAAAAGAAAAAATTAGCTATAAATCTAACAAAGTAAAGACAAAACCTCCATGTGGAAAACTACCCCTTGTGATTAAAAAAAAAATCAAAGAAAATATAAATAAATGGGAATATAT
>NW_012156062.1:1430088-1431661 GCF_000956105.1 Propithecus coquereli
TATTTTCTATAATATGTATTTAGTTTTGATCTGGCTTGTACTGTTTAATGAACTTCTAGAAAAACTTATTACCCCTTTTTGAATTCTTTAATGTATCAAATATCAATTTTTAGATATTCACTATAACATTTTGGAATCCTAAGAGTTTTTTATTGCCAATAAAAAACTTTCAAAAAGTTATTTTTGAGTATTTTATTTAGACAGGTAATGAAGCATAACACTTCTTCAATAACTTCATGTGCACAAATATTGTATCTATTTTGGTCTCACACCTGTGCAAACACACACGCACACAATTGGTGTCTGTATTTAGTATAAACTTGGGAATACAGTTATTTGTTGTTTTTTTAATCTAAAGTATTACAACATTTGCTAATTTATCTTCAGTGACTGTACACATTATGCAGATAAAACATTCTTTTAACAATCTAATTTTCTTTCATTGATAGCCATCAGATTTGCTTTTATATTTAAAAGATGATATTTTCATTTCTACACTTTATGTGTGCATCTCTATTTTTGGTTAAATATCTCTGGACCAATGTAAATGCTCAAATTTCAGATTCAGGTCATATGCTCAATCTACTTCGTCATTTTGAAATAGTATTTTCTGAGGTTTTGATCTCTGATCTCCACATCAATTACTTCATCTTATATTGTTCACTTCTTAATTTATTATTCTTTTTTTCTGGGAGGTTCTCAATTTTCACTGCTTTCTCACTGCTATAATTTGCTGCAGTGACTAATGGATCATGGACTATAGTTACACAAAATTTTCACAATTATGTAATTATGCATTTTATCTCTATGCAATCCTTACACATATAAGCTTGCCATTTGTCATATCTTTGAGTATAGCTTTCCATTAATGTAAAATCATGTTAAATATTGATAGAAATAAGTATTGGTTAATTTCTAAAACTTACTGTTTTTTCTTTTCATTAAATCGTAGTCAAAAGAGAGCACAGAGATTGTGACATCTTTAATTTAAATTTAAGAATATCTCTAGAAATTTAGTCAGTTTTCTTGCAATATTCAGCATTTATAAAACCTTTGCTTAGTTAATAACAATATATAATCCACTGAATATTGAGTGGAATAATGTTAAACATCTATGTTAGCAGCACTGGAATTTTTAAAACAAGAATTCATGGTGGGAACATGAAGTATTAAAAATGCCACTTGTTATTAATATTTATGGGGGAATATGCACTAACAAGATGTTTTGCTAGCTTTATTTTATATTTTAGTTTATCATTTACAGTGAGAGTGAAACTCAGATTCTTGCCACTAAACATATAATTCTGCTTTCATGTGTTATTTGTACCAAAAGTGAAATTCAGTTCCCCACAGGATGGCCGTGGAGCTGCAGTGTTGGGTTGTCGCACAGAGGGTCAAGAAGGTGGGGAGGTAAAAAGGTGCTGGACAGCTTCCAACGCGACACGCATCACTGCTTGAGAGCCAAGACGTGACAGCAGAAGTCATCCAGGGATAGCGCTCATTTTCTTTCGCCCGTTATTGCATGCTTCTCACCGCGGGGTCTCTGGGACCCAGCTGCGGTTCACTGACGCAC
>NW_012156062.1:1431711-1433568 GCF_000956105.1 Propithecus coquereli
CTGAATATAGTACCACTCATGTATTACCATTCCATAGATCACAGATAAAGAGGACCTTGATTATGACAGACATAAGTTGAAATGAATCTTTTCTACCATATAGAATATCCAGATATTGTGGTTCTATGTTTATGAATTTTCTACTTTTTCTTTCATGTTATTCTTTTCTTTCTAATTAGGACAGTAGCCTTGCAAAGTGACTATAGGCTCATGTTTTAAGTGTATTTTGCACAGCTCCAAGGATTATTCTACAGAGAAAATTAGTGGTCAACCAATATGCTTATCATAAATTATGTGGATTTCATGTATAAAATAAACTTTCCTTGTTTTGAGATGCATAAGGGAAAAACAAATTCTTCGTGATTGGTCTTCCACAAACATTGCAATATCAAAAATGAGAATTAAAATGAGCTTGTGTTCAGCTTTTGTTAACGATACATAATCAATATGATCAACAATCTTTAAGTGCAAGGTTTTGACGTGAGTGTATGTATTCTTTTAGATTTAATCGTATGCTATTTAGCTTTAGTTAATTAATGTTTCCAACAGTTTGCCTGTTACCTAAATGCTGTCAAATCACATAGCTTGATAATTTTCAAGCAGTAACATAATTTTGAGATATTAATTTGAGGGACTTTTAATATAAATTGAAATTTAGCATGAGACTATATTTATTTTGACATTATTCAAAGTACATTTTAAGAATTCTAGAAGAGATAACAAATAAAAGTAAAGTAACAGAACAGTAGCAAACATCCCATACTATTGAAAAAAATCATATAATATTTAAAATATTGAATTTCTTGACACCTCCATGTGGTCTCATCTCGTGGGATTAACATGAGTCGACCTGAGTTTTCATTAGGTACTGGGACCTTGTAGAATTTGTGTGTCTCGTAGAACTCCTAAATAACTAAAACTATTTACTAATGAACTGAATATGTCAAATACAGTTCAGCCATTATTTCTTTCAGTAAATTTTCTGTCTCCTGTCTCTTATCCTTCTGAAATTCTATATTGCAAATGTTAGCTTTCAGAATGTTATACTATAAATTCTGTAGACTTTCTTCATTTCTTTCTTTTCATTTTTCTTCTCTGACTGTATACTTAACATGTCTTAAAGTTCATAGATATTTTTCTTCTGCTTTATCAGTTTTACTGTTAATGCTTCCTATTGCATTTTTCATTTAATTTATTGTAATTTACATTTCCATAATTTCTGGTTCTTTTTTTAATGATTTCAATCTCTGTTAAACTTCTAATCTTATTCATGTACTATTTCCTGAAATCATTAAATTTTCTCTCTGTGTTCTTTTGTACTTTTCTGAGCTTCCTTAAAACAATTATTTTGAATTCTTTATCCGACAATTTGTAAATCTCCATTTTCTTGAGGTCGGTGACAAAAAAATTGTGTTATTTTGGTGGTGTTATGTTTCCTTCTTTTTTGTTTCTTGTTGCCTTGTATTGATGTCTTAATATTTGATAGAACAGAAACTTCTTCATGACTTTTTGGACTGGTTTTGGTGGAGGAAGGCTTTCCCTTATGAATGAGTGGTAGGATGCTGCCTGGGTGAGTTGCGTCAGTTCTAACTCTGGTGAGGGTGCAGTGACATAGTCTCTGTAAAGTTCTGTCAGCTATAGTTGACACTGGCAAATACTGAAGTGATTTCCACCAACTAAGGCTGTGAGTGTCTGTAGTTGCAGTGAGGGCTGTGGGAGTCCTCACTGGTGAAGATTTCTTGGATCCTTCTGATTTCTTTTTTTACACATCAGGAAAATCATGGCCAAGGGTATCCCTCTTGATAAGAGGTCTGTCTTGCAGGCGTGCTCTCAGTGGTGATGGCACCAGTATTTTAT
>NW_012156062.1:1433618-1436116 GCF_000956105.1 Propithecus coquereli
AGTACCATTCCAATCTGCACTGGGCAGATTCTAAAAGATCGGCTCTGCCAATTCGTATTGCTTTTATTTTTCTTTCCTCTGCAATTGCCACTTTTAGAATGTCATGATCATTTCTCATATTTAAATTTATGCTTTGTATAGGCAACCTGAGAATTATTTGTTCTCTTAAAGTTTGAAAAGAATACTTAACTGGACAAATAATTTTGACGTGGCACTTAAAAATAAACATACAGAAAGCAATGCCTATTTTATTTTCACTATTGCAATCGAAATGTATGCTAGTCATAGACAATAGAAAAATAAAGAAAAAGACCACAATATCTGAAATCATTTGAGTTTTCATTATATCCTATCAATATTTCATTTAATAAAGAAGGTATATGCTGATTTATTAATAGTATCTGCTTTTTCATCTATGTGCATGACGCATTATACTCACAAAATCCTTTCTTACCACTCGAACATATAAATAATCACTTATGTTTATCTCAGTTCCTTTGTGTGTATGTGTTTAACATTTAAGTATTTAAGGCATTTGGCATAAGTTTGGTAAGGACAGACAAATACGTGTGATCCTGGAGGCGCACCTCCTGCCGCCTGCTTTTGATAATTTAGTAGAGAACTGATTCAGCATGTGTGAGTTAACTCAATCCTGCTACTAGACTACAGCCTTTTTGTTTTGTTTAAGTTTTTTGAAACAGCGTCTCACTCTGTTGCTCTGGCTAGAGTGCAGTGGCATCATCATAGCTCACTGCAACCTCGAACTCCTGGGCTCAAGCAATTCTCCAGTGTCAGCCTCCCAAGTAGGTGGGACTACAGGTGTGCACCACCATCCCTGGCTAATTTTTTTCTATTTTTAGTAGAGAAGAGGTCTCGCTCTTGCTCAGGCTGCTCTCCAACTCCTCACCTCAAGTGATCCTCCCTCTTCGGCCTCCCGGAGTGCTAGGATTACAGGCATGAGCTACCATGCCTGGCCCAGTGCCTTGTTACATAATTGCAGGTGTTTATGAAAAGCAAACTTTGCAAACTGTCTATGAAAATGAAAGTTGTAGTCAAAGAATTTTGGGGACCGTTTATATCCAATTATTACTCGATTTCACAGTTTTCCTCGAAAAAAATCTATTTCAAATCTGTACATACAACTAGTGGTGTTTACCTGTGACCCATTTGCACAATTTTGAGTTGTAAGTTATGTGCTTTCAAGTTATTAAACATTAATTAGTTGATAAAAAACCTTTTCTTAAATTATTACATAACATTCTCATATACATTTCACTTGGATATTTGAATGTTTTTCTATCATGTAATTTGGATTTTCACCCCCATAAAAAACAGTTATAAATTATTTAATACATTGACTGCCATGTGAATTGTATTTAACTCACGTTAGTTTTGAGCCCGGGGCCTCGTGAAGCATATGTAACTCACACGTCAGAACTACCAGAACTGTCCCTGCTGTCTCCACTAGGACGGAACTCCTCTGAATAGTCACAAAATAGATCAACATCTTCCTCACTCATAAACAAAACTTCCTTCACCATTTCCTCCAACGATTCCTTACGCTCATTTTGTCTAGACATTTTCTCTTGAGAATGAAAAACGGAAAATAAACTTATGTAATGATCACGGCTCTGGTCATAGAAGCTATACTAGAGTAGAACTGGTGGCCAGGCGGGAAGGTCCATAGCATGCCTGCGTGCTGTGAAACATCTAGACATTGTCTTTGCTGTCGATTGGCACGTGTCCCCATCCCCTGTACCCCTGCTCCAGCCAGCTGCCCAAGCGTGCCACACGTGCCGGACTGTGTTTTCCCGTTACCAGAACTTGCGATTGTGCATTTCCCCTGGAATGTTTGCCTGGCATCTCTTTGAATGAAATTAACATGATAGCACATGGCGACGTGACATTGTTGTGTCACCATGGGGTAGGATTCACAGGTCCTCATCCAGGAGCACCCAAGGCCCACTCCAGACACAATTAAATACCTGTGGAATGACAAAAGACTCAATTCTCAGAAACAAATTCAGTAAGAATGTCATCAGTCATAAACAACTCACGCTGTAGTGTAAAAATTGATTTTAGTGCCACCTTAGTTACATAAAACTCGCACACAGAACACAATAAAAATAACAATTTTTCATTAAATTAGGAAGGATCATTTTGTTTTCGAAGTTTTTATTCTATTTTCGTAATAAGACACCATGGCCCCAAGGGGAAAAAAATTTCTTTCCAGTGTGGCAATGTATTAAACAGGAAGAATATAATTTTGAGGTAGAAAGGGGTGGAGAAATTGTACACGCCCAAAAAACATTGATAGGGTTCTGCTTAAATATAGAATTGTTATGGGTCTGTTGAATTGGAAGAATTATGGGAAAACTGCTCATCTATGATATGTTTTATATCATTTATGGTGATATCATTTATATCATGTTTATATGTATCTATTGTTTGTGAGGCTTTATATTTAGTTTCTTAAATTCCTATATCTATTTGGTTAA
>NW_012156062.1:1440323-1441507 GCF_000956105.1 Propithecus coquereli
ACACCTTTTCTTTCAGGTAATATATAAAGATGCTTAATATATTAAGATTATTGTATTTTATTCAGAATTCTTTTTGTTTTTGAATCATTTATATTAACTACTAGATTTCGATGAAATTTTCCAATTGGCAAATTTAACAATCAAGATGCAATATCCATTGTTTAAAAGTTGTTTATATTCTGCTGGGTTTCATACTATCATTTATTTTTTTCTTTCTTTTTTCTTGTCCAAACTAGACAGAGGATTTTCCATTCATTTCAAAGGACCAATTTTTAGCTACGGTGACGCTCTCATTTTATGTTCATTTGTTAATTTTGTCTCTGAACTTTTAATTTTTCTGTTCCCACTCCCTTTAGATTTGTTCTGCTTATCTTTTTCTTACTTCCTGTGCCTGCATTTAGCTCATTAATTCTCAGCCTTTCTCTTCAAATATATGCATTTATTAAATGTTCCAGTCTAATTTCTGTTTTAATTTCACCTCATGTATTTGTTTTGTGTAATTTTACCAGTTATTTTCAATATTGTCTAATATGTATTTCATTTTGTAATATTATCATGCATTGTTCAAAATGTAAGTTGTTGTTACAGAGGTGGACAGCAGACATATTTCAGTTTCAACTCATAGCCTTGTTTCTAGTTCTTTCTTTGTTTCCAGACTCTAGGAATTTTTTCTTATGTTCCTGAAACATAGTTATGCATTTAAGATAATGTTTGTTATATTTTGCACAGTATTACTTGGTGTTTTGTGATAGAACATATTTAAGACTTTCTAGTTCACGGAATTGCTGAAAACAATAGGGTTCTGTTATTCATTTCTACTCCATTCTCCCATGTTCTCTACGCCACAATTCTAATAGAAAGATACCATAACCAATGCAATCACCAATTGGTACAAATGTACAATTTATTTTTCACTATTGACTATTCTTTCTTTAATTTTTTTCTTTTCGTTTTCAGAGCAACATATTATCCTGATTTTATTCCTTCCTCTTTGCTTGCTCCTAGCGTTTTTCTCTCTCAGCATCCTTCTTCCTACTAAACTCTAAATTTTGAAATTCCAGAGAGCTTTTTTCTAGATCCTCTGTTTTTTGGTCTCTAAATCTCTATTCCTATTGTACTAAAACTCACCCATTTTATTGTATTTAATGATAAACTTAAGTCTGCAACATAAAAAATCACTGAAC
>NW_012156062.1:1442462-1442798 GCF_000956105.1 Propithecus coquereli
ACTAAACACCAAAGATAAAGGATCAATCTTAAGAGTATCCAGATGAGAGGAGGAGGAACATATTTCTTTAAAGGAAACAACAAGATTCACAGTTGACTTCTCAATAGAAAAACCGAGGGCTACCAGACGGAACTGTATGTGTAAAGTAGCAAAATCAAATAACTGCTAACATAGAGAACAATGATTAGTCTCTCACTTTGTACATGCATCTCTTTCTCCCGTTTTTGTCCTATCGCTATGATTAATATATTTTCAGGTTATATATTAAGGTTTATAGAAATTCAGTATTTTTTCCTGCTATTTGACACTGATGTCTATGAGATATTCCTTTATCTC
>NW_012156062.1:1445848-1446202 GCF_000956105.1 Propithecus coquereli
GTCTATATTTTTCAGATCTGTAGTTTGCAAATATTGTCTCCCATTCTGTAGGTTGTATATTTGTTCTATTGATTATTTTCTCAGCTTTGCAGAAGTTCTTTAATTTAATCAATCTCATTTATTTATTTTTGTTGCTATAATTGCCATTGGGGTTTTAGTCATAAATTCATTGTTCAGGCCAATATCTAGAATAGTTTTCCTACATTTTCTTATGGTTTCATGCCTTACAGTTAAGTCTTTTATCCATCCTGAATTAGTCTTTGTGAGTGGTAAAAGATACTGATCCTGTTTCATTCTTCTGCGTGTAGCTGTCTAATTTTCCCAGAACCATTTATGGAATAGGGCTTCTTTTTC
>NW_012156062.1:1446797-1447333 GCF_000956105.1 Propithecus coquereli
TTTGTCTTTCTATAGATTTTTTTTCCTTAGGTGCACAAAATCAGAATCACAGAAAACTTATGGGATTCTGATTTTGGAGTTCTTAGTGTCAAAATGTCAGGTTATGAATTTTTTTTTTTCTTGGGCATGGCCTCACAATGTCTTTACGTACTGAGTCTTTGTCTTTCTATAGATTTTTTTTCCTTAGGTGTACAAAATCAGAATCACAGAAAACTTATGGGATTCTGATTTTGGAGTTCTTAGTGTCAAAATGTCAGGTTATGAATTTTTTTTTCTTGGGCATGGCCTCACAATGTCTTTACGTACTGAGTCTTTGTTGAATACAGGATTTGTTCCCTTTAAGCGTTTATAATACATGTAGGTAGCATACCACCTAAGAAAGTCAGCTTTTAATAAATATTATTTAAATGAAATGTTAGTTTCTGACTTTATTTGATTACAAATGTCCAAAGCATTAGACTCCCACAGCATGTATTAGCCCTGCATTTTTGTCATAATACTAGAGTATATTTTCATTGCAATAAGCACCATAAACC
>NW_012156062.1:1449543-1451189 GCF_000956105.1 Propithecus coquereli
TAAACATTACATTTAATCCATATTGACATAGCTTGCATACAATCAAGGGGACAGAATATTGACAGTATCATTTCTAAGCTGGTAAAAGTCAAAATATTAGAAAACTTATCAACTTATTTGTCTTAAACTTGTATTGAAGACATGGGACAAGATGCAAGAACGCATTCATGTGTGTCCTGCCAAGAGGCACTGCGGTCACTCACTGTGCTGACTGGTGAGTCTGGCTGGTCCTCTGGAACCAAACAACGGAGTGAAATGAGGAACAGAAAGACAAACACCACACGTGTCCATTCCTGCGTGGGAGCTAAAGAAGCTGAACTCGTGGCGGCCGGGAAGGGAATGCCGATGGCGTGCCGGGAAGGGTGTGTGGGGGAGCAGGGGATGGGAGAGTCTGGCTAATGAGTGCGAACAAGCAGCTAGAGAGAAGAGGTAATTTGTAGTGTTGGAAAGCAGATTAGATTTGCTATAGTTATCAAAAATGTATTGTACATTTTAAAATAGCTAGAAGAGAGGACTTGAAATGATCCCAACATGTAGAAATGATAAATTCTTGAGGTGACGGACCCAAAACACCCTGACTTGATCATTATACAGTATATACATGTGACAAAATATCACATATGTACCCCAAAATGTATACAAATATTTGGATAAATTAAAAAAAAAAAAAACACTTTGGATAGTGGGTATGTGATGAGACTATTGGCATGCCTCTTTTTTATTTTTGCATCTGAGATTGCAGGTCACGAATACAATTAATTGCCAAAAATCTAGCCCCACAAAGGCTAAAATACTACCATAGTCTGTTTCTAGCTGGTAAGAGCCACTAGGAATACCACTCTGGAGTCTCAATCTTGAATTATCTCTCCCTCTTTTCTAGGATGTAGTAGTTGTATTGTGACGGGTTTTTATTGTCTCAATAAACACACAGCTGCGTATTAAGAAAGTATATATATGGTGTTACTAGTTGCTTTTCAAATGCATGCTGTGAGTCGTTCACCTTCCACAGCATGTTGGGTATATAAATTTTATTGTTCACCTTATACTAATACTGCTTGCGAGTCCAAATTCTCTGTTTGGACAAATGGTTTTTCCCAAGTAACCATACTTAAGGCCAAAACTTTATTTTAACGTGTTCTGTAACTGAACATATTCTCTCACAGCTGCTTCAAGCATGGAGTGGGGTACGGGCAGGTACAATGTAGGAAAAAGCGCAATAGTCCAAGGAGAAATACAAATCATCCAAGGCTTTATGAAGACTAGAAATAAATTCACTGCAATTAAATTAACCATTAATTAAAGCTTTAATTATCCACCAAAACCAGGACCTCTCTTCTCAATTCAGCTCATTTTGAGTTATCTGTTTCTTTTGCTTCTATCAACTGAAGAATTCACTTCATATTCTCAGTTTTCTCAAATTCTGTTTTCCCTAGCTTACTGCTAATGCTATTGCATTGAACTTATTTTGTTTTTATCAAAAAAATTTTTCTTTGTATGCTAATGACATAGCTCAATCTTTGTCTATTCTTTAGCATTATCTCTTGGTAAGAGTAATTAAAAACATAGAAAGAAAAGAAAATATAAAAGTTAGAAATAATATGTGCATTCTGTAGGTTACATTAAATAAAGTATTCCATAAATCCAAC
>NW_012156062.1:1458663-1459508 GCF_000956105.1 Propithecus coquereli
GCAAATGCAGAATCAGAGCTTCCTGAATCTAAGAGTAAGAACATTATATTAATGGTTAACACATTAAAAATGGCTTATTTCTCATTAATTAATGTGCAATAGTGTTCTAAATTGTTTTATATTAATAAAAAGATAGGTTTTTAACCCACAAAAAAGTAAGTGTCTAATAGTAGAAGCAGTAAGTATATGGGACACAAATACTGATGTTGAGAACCTTAGTTTCCCATCCGAGTACTGACCAAGCCAGACCTGGCTTAGCTTCTGAGATCAGATGAAATCGAGTGCATTCAGGGTGGCATGTTGAAGACAGAGTTACCATATGACCCAGAAAACCCACTCTTACATACATATCCAAGAGAGCTGAAAACATAAAATCCACCCAAACACTTGTACATGAATCTGCACAGCAGCACTATTCACAATGGCCAAAAATTGAAAACAGCTTAAACGTCCATCAGCAGATGAAAGGATCAACAAAATGTGGTATACCTACACAATGGAATATTGTTTGGCTATAAAAAGGAATGAAACACTGATACATACAACAAAATGGATGAATTTTGAAAACATTAAGTGAAAGAAGCCAGTCACAAAAGACTGCATATTATGTGATGTCATTCCTATGAAATGTATAGAATAGGCAAATCCATAGTGACAGCAGATTAGTGGCTGCCAGGGAATAGGAGGAGGGAAAGACTGGGAGGCACGGCGTTTCCTTTGGGGGTGATGGAAGTGTTCTGGAATCAGTGATAATAGTTGCGTGACATTGTGAATATACTAAAAACATCTGAATTGTATACTTTAAAAAAACAACCTTAGTCTCTAGAGGTATTACACTAGTTTCT
>NW_012156062.1:1463958-1465776 GCF_000956105.1 Propithecus coquereli
GTATATATAATGCTTAGAAAGGTACCTGGCAAAAGGAATCATTTAGGTAAGCATTAGCCACCACTACGAACGTATCTCTGTAGCTACCCACGTCTTCCATCCAAGTTTGTTACACAAACCATCCATTCTAACATCCTTTAGGTGGAATGCGATCAGGTGGGAGCACAGTGTCTGACCATGATGTGCTTTCATTTCTCTGAGTGGGGTTCGTGTCAGAACACTGACAACTCTTTGAGGAGGTGGCACTGAACACGCGCTATTTGCCTCATATGCAAGGGTCACGAGCAATGGATATCACACGCACAAATTATATTGGGGAAAATATGAATGTCAAATGTGCTTTATACCTATGATCAAACTTTTCCGTCTGAAATTACTCTTATTTCCCACTACTACTTTCAAAACACTTATAGTAATTTCCTGAGAGCATTTTTATATGCTTTTGGATTAGAAAACTTTCTCATTTAATACACATAATTAGTGCCCTTCTTAGATAGCGTCTACCTACGAAAAATGAAAAGGTGCAACAAGAAGAAGAGCATTGGATTGTGAGCACTGGCGTATGAAGCATAAACAAATCTCTGCTGCTTGCCCGATCAAAACACACATGTGTATTAGTCAAAAATAAAAGAGTATACAAGAAAGCACCTGATTCTTTGGCAAGATTTTACTTTGACAATTGTGCATACACAGCATTGCTTCTCTTCCTCCTGCTCATCTCTTCCAATTTAACCTCATTTTCCAACTCCTGGTTGTAATTTTTGCTTTAACTCACCTAGTTCTTGATGGAACTGTTTTCAATGTCCGGCTTCTGGGCATCTTTCCCATCACAATATTCATTTGTTCTGGCCTAGTTTTGCCACCCAACTCCAGTGCCCCTGCCATCCTGAGTTCAGTATATTCTGATTTCATTCTTTGTCTTATCACTTAGATGAATGCCTCCTGTGTGCCCCCTCTCTCCCTCTCTCTCCTTTTCTTCTTCCTTCTTTCCTGCTCCTGCAGTGAGACCAATCCATTGCAACCTCCTTACTTCTTCACTCTGACTTCTCCTTGGCTCCTCTCTCCTGTACTCCAGTAGCTATGTTACTTATTCGTACTGGGACAGACTGCATGGAACTAGCTGCACTGAAACCTAGAGCAGGCCCAGTGGTACAGCAGAAAATAGACTGAGAGTATAGAAGCATGCACAAAGTGAGATTCCGCTTACGGCAGTAAGGTGGATCCCAGAGGGCTGAGAGAATCCACCTCAATGTACGTCGGTATAAAAGTCAGTGGGCTGGTGACCCCATGCTGCTCTGACCCAGCATATTCCTCACTTTATGGGGCTGTGGAAATACAGATATTGCGGGATTTTATGGTGTAAAGGAGGACACAGCAGAGTTTCATTTGCTCCAACCTCATCTATCATTGATCTTGTACATGTCCTTGTTGGCTCAGCGGTAAAATAAAGTCTAAATGAACTCAGCTGAGCCTGAGTAATCGTTCACACAAATCTTCAAACCTGAACTAGCCTTGGGGGGTCTGTTTTAATTCATGCACTTCTAACCATGAAGTTATTATGTGATTCAGTCTCGCTCACTAAGGAGTTTTTGATAAATTTCTTAGGGAAAAAGTGGTAAAATTCATATTCATATTGTAATAAAATGACATTATTATATATAACTTCCATGTTTAATTTCCTTAGACTGTAAAGTTTAGGTAACTATTTAAATATTTTTATTTTTACAACAGCCTAAAGCAAGAATAATTTTCAATAGGGAATGCTTCTCAGATAAGTTGTAATTTGTCAGAGATTATCTGTCTAATTAAAAGCAATAC
>NW_012156062.1:1465826-1466246 GCF_000956105.1 Propithecus coquereli
CTTTATTTCTCTTCACTACTTCAGGCCTCACGCCTTTTATACGTTCTTTTTGATTTTCCTTTTGAGTCTCCCTTCGATAGATCTTTTCTTGACTTTCCTAGATCATGTGGTTAGGAAAGTGGCACAGTATATACGTTTCTATATGTACATATATGTTTCATATTCTCGGGTATGTCATCTGTGTTTATATCTGTGTCTGCGTGTTCATTCACATCTACAGAAAAGCAGGGTCATGGTTTACAGCAAGTTTATGGAGCCAGACAGCCACTGCCCCCCAAAAATTTCACTGTTAATTAGCTGTTTTCCTCTGCACAGGTAAAGCCATTTCTTTGCAACTCAGTTTCTTATCTTTAAAATAGAGTTAATAAAAGCACCTATTTCATAAAGTTCTAATGAAAATTAAGTGTGAGAAAGAATATA
>NW_012156062.1:1467361-1468344 GCF_000956105.1 Propithecus coquereli
TCCTTCTCCAACCCCTCTTGATTTCCAATGACTTTCACTTCCCTCTGTGCAATGGTCAACAAACACATGACAAAATGCTCAACATCACTAATCATCAGGGAAACGCAAATTAAAACCACAATGAGATATCACCTTACCCCTGTTAGAATGGCTTTTGTTACAAATTCCAAGAACAATACATGCTGGCATGGATGAAGAGAGAAAGGAACATGTATACACTGTTAATGGGATTGAATATTAGTACACCTCTGTACAAATCAGTATGGAGATACCTCAAAGAACTAAAAGTAGACTTACCATTCGATCCAGCAATTCCACTCCTGGGTATCCAACTAAAGGAAAAGAAGTCATTTTATCAAACAGACACCCGCACTCGAATGTTTATTAAAGCACAATCCACAATTGCAAAGATGTGGAATCAACCCAAGTGCCCATCATTTCATGAGTGGATTAACAAGATGTGGCATACATATATCATGGAGTTCTACTCAGCCTTAAAAATGATGAATTAATGCCTTTTGCAGCAATTTGGATCAAACTAGAGACTATTATCCTAAGTGAAGTAACTAGCAAATGGAAAAATAAATAGTACATGTACTCTCTAATAATTTTTAATTATTATGGGTTCACAATAATTATATCTGTTTATATGGCACACGTGATTTGGTACAGGCATACATTGCATAATAATTGAATTGGGGTAACTGGGGAATCTCTCACTAAGCCATTTGTCATTTCTTTGTCTTAAGAACATTCCGAGTCCACTCTATTATTCATTTTAAAGTATCTGTATATTATTGTTGACTACAGTCCCATCGTTGTGCTATCAGATATTTTTAATTTGATCTAACTATCTAATTATATTTTTGCACCCATTAACCATCCCCACTTTATTCCCTACTCCCTGCTACCCTTCCCAGCCTCTGGTGACCATCATTCTACACTCTGTCTCCATGAGATCAATGGCTTTAATATTTAACATA
>NW_012156062.1:1469980-1472100 GCF_000956105.1 Propithecus coquereli
TAAGACTTGAAAGTTGAAATTACTCCTTGATCCATGGTCTTCATAACAGATGTGTTAGCAGGCATAAAACAACATTAATTTCCTTGTACATCGCCATCTCTTGGGTGACCAGGCACATTGTAAACGAGCAGTAATATTTTGAAAGGAACCTTTTTCTCTGAGCAGTAGTTCTCAACAGTGAGATTAAAATATTCAGGAAACCATCCTGTAAACATATATGCTGTCATCCAGGCGTTGTTGCTCTATTTGTAGAGCACAGGTAGAGCACAATTATTATTTTAGAATCATTCCCAAGGACCCTAGGATTTTCAGAATGGTAAATGAGCATTGGCTTCAACTTAAAGTCATCAACTGCATTAGCCCTGAACAAGAAAGTCAGCCTGCCCTTTGAACCTTCAAAGCTAGACATTGTCTTCTCTTTAGCTCTGGAAGTCATGGATGGCATCTTCCAACAGAAGGCCGTACTGTCTACATTGTAGGTCTGTTGTTTCGTGTAGTCACCTTCGTCAATTATCTTATTAGATCTTCCGGATAACTCGCTGCAGCTTCTACACCAGCACTTGCCGCTTCACCTTGCGCGTCTACATGTTATGCAGAGACAACTCCTTTCCTTAAACCTCATGAACCTGCGCTAGATGGAAAATTCTCTTCTGCAGCTTCATCTTTCTCAGCCTCCACAGAATTGAAGAGAGGTCGGGCCTTGCTGTGGTTAGGTTTTGGCTAAGGGAATGATATGGCTGCTTTGATTTTCCACGTGACCAGTCAAACTTTCTCCATATCAACAATAATGCTGTTTTGCTTTCCTACTATCTGTGTGTTCACTGAAGTAGCACTTTTAATTTCCTTCAAGTACTTTTCCTTTGCATTCACAACTTGGCCGTTTGGCACAAGAGGCCTAGCTTTTGGCCTATCTCAGCTTTAGGCGTGCATTTCTCGCTGGGCTTAATAATTTCCAGGTTTTAACTGAAAGGGAGAGATGTGCAATTCTTCCCTTCACTTGAACATTTAGAGGCCACTGTAGTATTATTAATGGTCCTAATTTCAATATTGCTGTGTCTAAGGGAATAGGGAGGCCAGAAGAGAGGGAGAGAGACAAGGGGGCAGCTGTTCAGTGAAGCAGTCATTACACACACACCATTTATTAAGTTCTCAGTATCATATGGGTGCAGTTCATGGTACTCCAAAACAACTAACGATAGTAACATTGAAGATCGCATTGATCACAGACCCCCAGGACAGATATAACAATGATGAAAAAGTTTGAGATATTGCAAGAATCACCAAAATGTAGCACAGAGGCATGATGTGAGTACAAGCTATTGGAAACATTGTGCTTACAGACCTGCTAGATGCAGGGTTGTTGCAAACATTCAATTTGTAAAAAAAAAAAAAAAAAAAAAAAAAGACAGTGTCTGTGAAGCACAGTAAAGTACAGTGCGATCAAACGAGCTATGCTTGTGCATTGTTAGGGTCTAGTACAGACACTTTGGATTGTGTGCCTGTTCTGGAAAAAGCAGATTGCTTATATAAACAGAATGCATTAATACAGCAATGTGAAAATTGTTATGATCTCATTGGTACATTTCTCACCGACTCTAAAAATGTCTTACTTTTCTGCTACTGCATGTCTTTAGCACCCTTTTTAATTTAAATGGGTAATTACAGCCATATATTGTGAGTGGATTTTAATGTTCTTTATACTAGAGATTCTGTAATTTAAATTATAGTTTCCAAACAATACCTAGACATAAATTCAAATTGTGGACATCTGAAGATATACAGCCTAATGAAACAACCTCGGCAAATTGCTCTGGGTAATTTTTATTATTACTTTTATTAGTTTTAAATTTGAAACACTATATTTTCAAGAGGAAAGAAATCATTTTCTCTACCTAGCCAGATATCAGAGATTGGAAGTTAAGCCTTAAACTCCTATTTCAAAGAAAATGAAGGATTTAAATAACGGATATGACAATGGCAAGGTAATTAAAGGCATTTTGGCTAAAAGGGCATATGTAATGCAGACTCCTATTTTGAATTATGTATAAAAGGTAATATTTGCTATTTATTAATGATCAAAAGATAAATGTTTATCATATGAATAAAAATAAAAATAAAAG
>NW_012156062.1:1472910-1475137 GCF_000956105.1 Propithecus coquereli
TGACTACTTATAATTGCATGTTGTTTGATAGATATTCTGAAAGAAATATATCGAAGAATTACTATTATTATTTCTAAGAATGAGTCTTATTTGCTAATGTATTTGAACATTTAAAGTGCTGCTCATAAAACCTCTGCTGTTACATGTTTAAACTTGGTGCATAATTATGACCTATATGGACTGGAGCACAGTTTATTTGTTTAGGGTTTTAAAATTTTTGTAGTGGATTTATATACCCAGTCCATATTCTTTAGTATGACTTTCTCCACCCAACTTGTTTAATCAATGTATACATTGCATTTCCCTCACCTCCAGCTTCTTTCAAATTCCTTTTAGCTAAGCAGCAGATTGCCTAGCTTTGTTACTCAATTTCATTCATCCCTCCCTCTGTCAGTCATAACTGAAAGGGTAGAAGTCACCTGCTCCTGCTTGGAAGTCGGTCAGCCTGGACAATGGCATTCGATTAGCTCTCTTTTCCAGGAATGCACTCAACAATGCCCGGGGGTATCGCCAATCGCTTTTACCCAGGTGCAGGTAACCAGAGACTTCAGAGTAGGCGTGAGTGACCATGAGAACGTAAAAATCCCTGTGATACCAGATATGTTTTGCATATCATTGAATCCTCAGCACCTAACACAGTGACTGGCATGTGCCATCAGCTTAATGAAATTTTGCTAAAGGAAAAGAGAACAAATGAATGATTGTGAGACACTCAAAAGGGGCCTCGCTTATGGTTGGGTTCCTAGTGATGTGGAAATGGCCATAGATGGTAGGTGAGACCTACAATGTCATTCTTTCCATTTAATAATAAATTGTTGTGTGGTTAACTCAACAGAGGTGGAGTAAGGCCTATGCTAATTATAGGTAAGAACAATACTTGCTACACACAGATCCTTGTGCAGGTAAGGGACACAGACCCTTAAATGAACCTTTACCACCTTTAAGGGGTTGTGGTTATCATTACCTATGTGGCGCCTCCTTGGGGACTAGAAGCAAAGCAAGCTAGCATTTCCACCTAACTGTGGTGAAATAGCCCTTTCCAGTTCTCTTCCCACACCCTAATTCCTATCCCATAAACCTGGAAACAATATTACATCCACTTAAAGCTTCTAATTTTTATGTTAAAAAAAGGAAAATAATCAAAAAGGCCTAGCAGTGAAATAAAGCCGCCCAAAATTCCATAGCTGGCTAAGCAATAAGCGACATAGATTTCAGTTCATCTGATTTCTAATTCAAAACTATTTCCAACTTGCAAAACTATCTTTCGTATCAGCATCATATTTTTTCCATACATATATTCCTGTGGCAAACATAAGAACCTCCTTATGACCATCTCCAAAAACGAGACTACACACTTTCCTGAAATGTTACCCCTAATCTCATCTCATGTAACGTTTCATAAACATTCTCTTGTAGTGCTCTCTCATTAGAAGAGTCCAGAAGCTCCAAGTTAGCTAGGACATTGGACAAATGACAAATTATCTTTGGAGAGAGTCCAAATATGAGTAGTCTCTATCCTTTCCTGTGCCAAAGGCAAGTTTTTGTAGCTCATCCAAAAGGCAAATACAAACAAGTCAACCTGAGACAGAGTTGGGAGAGATAATTCACACGTGCAAACACACACACACACAAACATACACACACACACAACACATACATACACATAAACACATACACAGACACACACATAGATATACACACAGACATACACACACATACACACAGACACACACATACACATACACACCTACATACACACACAGATACACATATACACACACACAAAAACACATACATATTAACATAACTTCAAGTTTGTTTTGATTTTTTCCTCCAAAACAAGCAATTTTGTAATTTGAATTTCATGTCCTATGGAAGAAGAAACATGAGTTCTGGATAATAGCCTTTAGAAGAAGTGATCAGTGTGGCGCCAAAATGCAGGCCACTGGCGCGCTCCTCTGCTACTCCAGAAAATGTGTACGTGTGTGTGTTTGTTTACTTACATCTCTTCTTTCCTGAACAAAGAGAGTTGCTTAGTTGGTCCCTTTCTTCTTCCTTTTGAAACACATTCTAAAGTACTGTAATGGGATATATTTATTACATCTTTAAATATACATATTGCATGGGCAAGTATATTAATATGGAGTAGATTAAGGATATTAAATTAAGAATATAAATAACAGTTTTAAATTATAATGAGTGAAACAATAAGAACTCAAAAGCAGGC
>NW_012156062.1:1476552-1478580 GCF_000956105.1 Propithecus coquereli
AAAAAAAAAAAAAAAAAAAAAAGAAGCAACGTCATGAATAATATTATACTAAGAGATAGTCCATTGTCAATCTGAAGACATGGCCAAGGCAAAGCTTCTTTTCCTCTCCCTCAGTACAGAGCTTTGCATTTTTCTCTCTGAAATGAAAACATCTGGAATAGCCCCATATCTTCTGAAGGAAAATTCACAAAATACGTGAAACGCAATGAGAAAATTTTCTAATGAAATATCTGATTTATGATGCAAATTATGGAAACTGTCCTCTTGTTCTTTCTCCAGGTGCTCCAGCAAACACGATAAGCTCTGAATCATATGCGAGAGTATCCGTATTTGATAAATCCGTCCAGATACAGCCAGACACGGTATTCCTGCCGGATCACAAGGTGGCAAGAATGCGTTCCCGGCGTCCCTCCAGACTCTGGGGGACATGAGTCGCCGAGGCACTTCCCTAGGTGGTTGGGCTGCCTTCCCACATACGGCTGATCCAGGACAACTCAGCTACCTGAGTTCAGGCCCGAGGCAAAATGATTATTCCGGATGCGGGTTGTGGAGCGGGTGTGGAGCTGTGGGTTCTGAGGGAGTTTGTAACAGACGAGGTGTGGAGAGCAACCGGCTTTTAGGACACAGAAGACTGGGTATGGTTGGAGGGGGATTTTTGGAGGGGGTGGTGGCTGTTCCATGAGGATGAAAAGCTTGAGGTTTTAGAGATTCAGACTTTTCTCCTTGTCCCCATAATGCGTCTCAGGTTCTCACTTTTCGCTGCCAATATCCTTAGGCTATCGTGTGCGTTCTCATATAATTGGCAGTTGAGCTTTAATCTGTGCTACAGTTTTACAACCAGTACTTGAAGGCCCTGAGCTTGCCTGCAATGTTGTGTTAAGTCGTTAATGAAAAATTTAAACTGGAAAAATTTAAGCAAGCAAAAACAACTTTATTCAGGACAATTTCAGACGGAGGGGGCCACGAGGGTGGATCAGAAGCAGCCCGCACTTGTCGCTCTCGGGGAGGGGCCGCAGGTTGCAGGCTGCTGTGGAGGGACCGTCTTGCAGAGAGCACCGTGAGTCACCAGACAAGCAACCAGAGACTCCCGACGTGGGGGAGAGGGGAGGGAGGTGACGCGCTCAGCAGAAAGCACCTGGGGGAAGAAGCAGCTACAAGTGGGGAAGGGTCAGGGCAGAGATCCCTGGGGCTCCCACTTCTGAGCTGTGAGGGGTCCCCACCACAGCGGGCCTCCGAACTGACCGGGGAGCTGCCTGGAGACCGCAGCAGCGTCACACCAGAGAGTGGCACAGTGGGTTCCCGACAGCTTCTGTTCCCAGGTCACCGCGACAGACGCCGTTCCATGCTCTCAGCCCCAGAGGGCCCAGTCTGCAGAGGGGTCAGTCTGCAGCCGCTTCCTCGTCACCCCCGCCGCAACAGGCAGGGAACGCGGAGGCGGGTGCTCCGTGACCCAGTGCTGTGCTCTCCCCACCTCCCCCACTGGCTGCCTCCCAGGGATCCAAGCAGAGCAGGCGCCCACCAGCCCACAGCATCTGCCGCCACCGCCCGCCATCTGGGTGGTGCCACTGCTGCCACGTGAGTAGCATTGCAGCAGCTGCCACGGTCGCCCCCGGGCAGAGGGAGATCCCAGCCGCTGCAGCGTTCCGGCAGGGTGCCATGCATCTCCCTGGTCCTGCCGGCTGTGGGTGGCCCAGTCTCTGTAGCCCGACGAGCCACCCCACCACTGGTCGTGATCCTACAACCTGCCCAGGCCCAGCCAAAACCTTGCCCTGTCCAGGTACCTGCCAAGATCCCGCACCGCACGCGGGCACCTGCCAAGGTCCCATGACAAGGATCTCTCCCAAGCCCCAAGGATCTCTACCCTGACCCTTCCCCACCTGTAGCTGCTTCTTCCCCCAGGTGCTTTCTGCTGAGCGCGTCACCTCCCTCCCCTCTCCCCCACGTCGGGAGTCTCTGGTTGCTTGTCTGGTGACTCACGGTGCTCTCTGCAAGACGGTCCCTCCACAGCAGCCTGCAACCTGCGGCCCC
>NW_012156062.1:1478630-1479564 GCF_000956105.1 Propithecus coquereli
CTATAAATTTAAAATTCAAGCAAAGTACTTTTATCTGACATTTAAATCTTTTTATCTCTTTACTTTTATTACACATACTCTTTCCCATAATTTTGCACATAAATTTTCATTTTCAAATATATAAAACTGAATAAAAATCCAGAATTGTAACAGTCCAATAAAGTAATGAGACTCTTCAAAAGTAAATGTTATTCAGTACAGACACACCTCAGCGTGGTAGATTTGTTTCCAGACCACAAAAAAGTAAATATCACAATAAGTTACACAAATTTTTTCACTATGCATATAAAATTTATGTTCACACTGTGCTGTGGTCTATTAAATGATAAATGGAATTATGTCTAAAAATATGCATGATTTTAAAATATTCATTGCTAAAAAATGCTAACAATCTACCGAGCCCTTAGCAATCATAATCTTTTTTGCTGATGGAAGATCTTGTCTCGATGGTGGTGGCTGCGGTCTGATCAGGGTGGCGCTCACTGGATGTTCAGGTGGCCGTGGCAACTTTTTAAATTGAGACAACAATGAACATGAACTCCTTGTTCCTTTCATGAAATATTTCACTGTTGCATAAAATGCTATTTGATCTCATTTTACCGTCAGTAAAACTTCTTTCAAAATTAGAGTCAGTCCTCTCAAACCCTGCCACTGATTTATCGATGAAATTTATGTAATATTATAAATATCTTCCTGTCATTTCAACAATGCTCACAACATATTAACCAGGAGTAGATTCCGTTTCAAGAAAGCACTGTCTTTGCTCTTCTGTAAGAAGCACCTCATCCTTCATTCAGCTCCTCATTCCTGATAAATCTGGTTTATCATTAGATTGTAGCGATTCAGTCACATCTTCAAGCTCCACTTCTAAATTCCAGTTTTTGTGCTATTTCACCACATCTACAATTATTCCATCTACTTAGAATCTTTTTTT
>NW_012156062.1:1479614-1481217 GCF_000956105.1 Propithecus coquereli
TACTAAAAGTATTTTTGGTGAAAATCTAATAGAGAAACATGTTCTAAAAGAACATTGGAGAAACCACAAAGAAATGATTATCTGGTGAAAGAAGAAGGAAGCAAAGGAAGAGAAGGAATTAGACAGTAACAGTTAAAAGGAAGACTAGTATGAGAGCTGCCAACACAGCATTCTGGTTTTGTTAGTGCTCCCACTCCTGTAGCTTTTGTGTCTTATTCAGAAAGGTGTTAAGAAAGTATTAGGTCATTAAATATGAAATGTCTTATTTCAAAGCAAACGTGTAGTTTATTATATCTCAGACAAGAAGCAGTATAATTAATCAAAGTATATGCCTAAACTATCCACACAGTTTTGCCATCTTAACAGTAGCTTGTTCATGCCAGCAGGGAAGGAGCCTGGAGAGTGATTGGTGATGAAATCACGAAAGGCATTTTCCACAGCTGGCTGAGAATTGAATATTTTTTCTTGCAAGAAGTGGTCCAAAACCTGCAAGAAGTGGTAGTCAGTCTAATGAATACAGTGGATGACAGAGAGTTTCCAAGCCCAGTTGTAGTTTGATCAGCATTGTTTTTTGGGACATGTGGTCTTGCAAGAGGATTGGCCTGTCTCTATTGACCAATCTCGGGTGCTTAATCACAAGCATCCTCATCATTTCATCCCAGTGGTTGCAGTAAACATCCTCTGTAATCAATTGACCAGGTTTCATGGCACTGTAGTGGATAATGCCAGTGCTGGACCACCAGACACCATTAGCTTTTTTTTTAAAATGAATATTTAGTTTTGGAGTGTGTTTCAGCACTTCATCTTTATCCAATCATTGTGCTGACTGCTTGTGATTGTCAAAAAAAATCCATTTTTATGACAGATAACAATACGGTGTAGAAATGGTTCTCCTTTATGTTGTGACAGCAAAGAAAGGCAGCTTTGAGAGGATTTCTCTTCAGACACTTGTTTGATTCATTGGTACCTGTCCATCCAGCTTCTGTACCTTGCTCATTTGTTTCAAATGGTCCAAAATTGTTGGAACAGTAACGTCAAACCTTGCTGCTAATTCACATGTAGGGTTGAGATGGATTTGCTTCCACTACTGTTTTCAGCTCATTGTTATCCACCCTGGCCTCAGGTCATCCTCGTAGCTCATTTTCAAGACTAAAATCACCAGAATGGAACTTCTCAAACCATCAGTGTGCTGTGTGTTCATTAGCCACATCCTTCCCAAACACTTTGTTGATATTTTGAGCTGTCTGTGCTGTATTGGTTGCACGACGGAACTCACATTTAAAAATAAGATGAATTTTTGACTTATCTACGGTTTCACAAAAATTGCTCTAAAAATTTTTTGAAAGATAATCACAAGCCAAAACATGTGTTTGAAAGAATGAGGATGTATCTTCACGATAAAGAATAAGAAGTGTCAAAGTGAAATGTGAAAGATATCAACTGTCAAACTTAGTACTTAAGGAAATCAGACATTCCATACTCAATAACCTAACTACGGGCTCTAAGTGGTGATGCAGGAAGCCTAACATACAAACACGAGTGCGAGAGTAGAGGCAAAGGTGGCATCTGTGCAGAAATAAATTACCAGCTGATTTGAGGCTGA
>NW_012156062.1:1481267-1481782 GCF_000956105.1 Propithecus coquereli
TATGGAAACAACTTAAATCCATCAATAAATTAGTAGATAAAGAGAATGTGTTATATACATACAATGAAATATCATTCAGCCTTAAAAAATAATTTCTACCATATGTAAAAACAAGGATTAACTTGGAGAACATTATGTTAAGTGAAGTAAGCCATTCACAGAAAGACAAACACTACATGATTCCACCTGTATGAGCTATCTAACACAAAAATCTAGAAATGGAGAATAGAATAGTTGTTGCTAGGAGCTGAAGGGAAGAGAAATGGAGAATTGCTGTTCAATTTATATAAAGTTTCCATTACAAAAGAGGAATAAGTTCTAGAAATATGCAGTAAAACACTGTGCCTATAGTTAACAACACTATATTGTGCACTTAAAAATTTATTATGAGGATAAATTTCATGTTAAGTGTTTTTATCACAATAATTATTTTTAAAAAAGCATTGTGGTGTTGGTGTAAAGATAGACATATATATCAACAGAAAAAAATAATTCAAGTTAATTCGGTAGTGAAA
>NW_012156062.1:1481832-1482937 GCF_000956105.1 Propithecus coquereli
GATAACTCAAAAGTACATATTTAATAAAAATTATTTTACTAAAGAATAATATTTATGGCCTTTTTTATTTAACATAAAATAGATTTACTAGGTTTTCTGTTGATGATAACATAAAAGCAAGGAACAAAAGATACCATTTTCTAAGCATGGTAAATGGAACTTTATTCTCACTCTGTGCTTCAAGATTAGAATGACATTTTGTGACATTCAAAGGTCAGATACATTTGGCCATTGATGTTATTTTTACGTGTCTATGAGGGTGCCTTCTTTAAAATCTGTTCACTTTTGCCCTAATCAAAATATCCACTATTTTTCTAAAAGGAACTTCATCTAACAGCCCCAGGCATAGAGCCATTCGCATTGCTAAGCACTGCGCGTGTTATTTAACACAACCTATTGAGCTCAAATAGCTTTCAGAGCTTTTGTGAGAAAAAAAAATGCTATTAATTCATTATATCATTTGATTACTATGTGATCCAAAAGAGTGCAATTAATTTCCCTCACAAATAGCACATTATTTTAGAAAGGCTTTCATGTTCTTAAGCACAATTCAGCAGCTTCTCTTCCAGCTAATCTTCACTGATTTCCCAGTTTCAATAATGAAATATTTAGCTTCTGTATGCCCAGCACAGTTATGCCTGAATTTCAGTGTTGTCCACATTTATCTTATATAGAAGTTGTTCCTGTTTATGAATCCCCAACCCTTTTTTACACTGTAACTTATACACTTTTGTGTTTGTACATGTGCATGTATTTATAAGGAATAAGGAATATTTTAATTATGCAGTAGCTAATTATTTTAGTTTGACAGAGTTTTGAAGAATGACTGTTCTTTTATTACCAGCAGAAGACTCATTAATATATTTAAAATCATTTGCATTATATTATGTATTACATTAAACCTAGAAGACACGTACGAATAGTAACTGAAATATTAAAATGTCTACATAATATTCACATTCATAATAAGTTTAGTTCCTTAAAATGGAAATTAACAAATACAAATTTTATACATAGATTCAGTGGATATCCAGCCATAATTCTAACAGGTGTTTTTATGTTGGTAGAAACTGAGAGCACGATTTTCAAATTTGTATGGAAATCT
>NW_012156062.1:1482987-1484196 GCF_000956105.1 Propithecus coquereli
CTTAGAATACTTCGTGCAAATAATGTCTAGAGACCTAGCTTGTCATGGATTCTGTGAATTAGAGCCACCTGCATACTTCTCTACCTTGGCTCAACAGTGCTTCCCACTTTGGCACTACTAATGTTTTGAGATGGATAACTTGCTGTGGGAGCTGTTCTTGTATCATAGGGTGGTTATTAGCGTTTCTACCCACTAGATGCCAGTGGGAACACCCCCAGTTCTGACAACCAGAATGACATCTAGACGTTGTCAAGTGTTTGTAGGGAGGGTGTCAGGAATCAGGAGTCTTTCCTGGTTGTATAAAAGTCTCCGCCCTGCAGAGTGGCCGCTCTCCACAGGCGCCCAGTGGTCTCTCCTGCCAGTCACATCGTTGTTAGCTCACTCCCACTTTGTACCAGAATTAATGTGACCAATCGCATTTGTCAGAAGTGATGGCAAGACAAGGTATAAAAAACCACGTCTTTCCCCTCAGATTCTCTCTTTTCCCTTCTCCAATCTCCTGCCCTCAGGGAAGCAAACTGAAAGCAGCCCTCGGGTGAGTTCACATCAGGGGAATCAGAAAATTCTTCCAAAATTCAGGGAGGAACTGAGGACACCGCCCACCATAGGAGTGACCTGAGAAGCAATTCTGCAGCCCGTAGTCCGGAAATGGCTGCAGACACAGAAGCTCGATTCCCACCTCCTTACAGACAGACTCCGTGTCAGGACCATTCAACTAAGCTATTCCCAATTTCTGATCTACAGAAATCATAATATAAGAAACATCTTCCATTTTAAGTTGCTAAGTAGTGGGATAATTCATTACACGATAATAGATACCTGATAAAATCATGAATTCCCTGAGAGGTGTAGCATTTTCGGACATCTGTGCCTTTACTCAACTCACCGCTTTAATGTCTCATGTCCATTCCTGTCCGTAGTTGTTCGAGTTATTCTTCACCACCAAGATACAACGATCCCTTTTCCACGAGAACTGCACTCCAGGGAGAAGCCTGTTTAAACTTCTATTATGTGACTTAACCACTGTTACATTTTATTTATGTACATAGGGTTAATTTCACTCATATCTGTCTTCACACAGACCCTAATGGTAAGTGTATATAAATATACAAATTATTATATTGTGGAAAATTATATAAAGAATAACATATAATAATCTCAAATCCTGAAAACAAAGCAGTGGTTCTGTCAGACAATATAAATCTCTTT
>NW_012156062.1:1484246-1485499 GCF_000956105.1 Propithecus coquereli
ACATCTTTAAATATACATATTGCATGTGCAAGTATATTAATATGGAGTAGATTAAGGATATTAAATTAAGAATATAAATAACAGTTTTAAATTATAATGAGTGAAACAATAAGAACTCAAAAGCAGGCCGGGTATATCAAAAGGAAGTGAGCACCAGATCGAAATCTGCTAAGGTGTCTAGGGGCTGGTTAATGGGATGCCCGTGAGGCTGACACAAACGACTTGTTTAATATAGAGTATTCATTGCACCTTTTTACAAAAACTGTATCTCTTTCTCTCATGGCTCATGAAGTTCAGATTATTAAATGTTTTGAAAATAGGTAAAGGTAATAGAATAAAACAGAAAAATGTGTAAGTGGCTCTTTTTCATTTCAAACAATTTCGTTTTTTGACATGGAAATGATAAATGGGAATCTTTTAGAGTAAATCGTTCTGTAAAGTTTGTTACGGAACCAAATCATTCCCACTTTCTCATAGATTGTTTACTTTGGTATATCTAACTGGCACGCTTACATTGCCACACCCTTGTCTTTCCTTTCATGCATTATTCATGAACTGGTGATAAGGTATGAGGATGATTTCACCATGTTTTGGTAATCTCATCTCTTCTCAGCCTCCATACACACAAAAACACAAGCACTTCCTTAATTTTGGTTAGATTATTATTCTAGGTTTATGATATTATAATTAAATAAATGCTAGTGACAAAAGAGCCAGACAGTATTCTTTAATTTCTTGTCTTATACAACATTTGTTTACCCTGGACTTTATAATTGCGCTATATTGCATTTGCTTGATTTTCTTTGCAAGTATAAGTTCCTCGAATCAGGAAAAGCACATTTCTCTTAACTAGGTTCAAATATCCTAGAATGATGTCCATTTCGCCCTTTGGAGGAAACGCTTGTCGGTGACCTGTCCGCTCCGACCACCTCCCCTCCACGCCTGCTGTGCCGTCACACCAGGGGCGGCTCAGTGCCCTTCCCTGGAGTTGGCCCTCTCCACGCTTGCGTGGGAGCCCGTGTTCCCTGGGCGTTAGATCTTCTTCCTCTATAGCATTCTTGGTCTGTGTCAAAGCAATTGGTCTTGAAAAGAAAAACAAAGTGGAAATACAAACATAGGCATTTTAATAGTGTGTAAATCCTTGGCTTTATATTAGGTATTAGCTGTTTGGTTTAAAATAAGAAAACATTCTCTTGCTGGGTTGTTCAAGAAGCAACGTCATGGCCGGGCGCGGTGGCTCACGCCTGTAATCC
>NW_012156062.1:1485549-1486120 GCF_000956105.1 Propithecus coquereli
ATATTTCAATACATGTATATATGGTATAATGATCAAATCAAGGTAATTACCATATTCATTAAACTTTTATCCTTTCTTTGTGGTGACAACGTTCAAAATCTCTTTAGATGTCTTGAAATATGTACGTTATTATTTTCCGAAGTCACCCTACTCCTACTGTATGATAGAACACCAAAGTTCATTCATTCTAATTGTAACTTTGTACCGATTGACCAACTTGGTCCTCCTCTCTCCTCCCCCAACCCCCGGTAATCACCATTCTACTCTCTATTTCTATGAAATCATCTTTCTGTGACTCACATATTTCATGTAATGTGTCTTCCAGGTTCACACATTTTGCTGCAGATGACAGGATTTCATTGTATTTTATGGCTAAATAGCATCCCATTGTATATGTACATGTATACACATACATATCCCACACACACACCACATTTTCTTGATCCATTCATCTATCAGTGGACACAGGTTGGTTTCATGTATTGGCAAATGTTAATAGTGTTGCAACAAACACGGGTGGGTGTACAGGTGTCTCTTCAAATACCAATTTCCTTTCTTTTGGATATACACC
>NW_012156062.1:1490001-1492477 GCF_000956105.1 Propithecus coquereli
AAAACTTAGATGATTCTTATATAATGGTAAAGGGAGAAATTCAACAAGAAGACATAACAATCCTAAATATACATGCGCCTAAAACAGGAGACCCCATAATCATAAAGGAACTACTAGAAGATCTAAGCAAATAAACAGTAGCATCTTAATTGCCAGGGAATTCAACATCCCACTAACAGAACTGGACAAATCATTGAACAGAAAATTGATAAAGAGACACTGGACTTAAGCTGGACTCTAAAACAAATTGACCTAACAGACATTTATAGAACATTCTATCCAAATACCACTGAATATACATTCTTCTCATCAAACACATGGGACATTTTCCAAGATTGATCATATCTTACCACCAAAGGAATTGAAATCATACCATATATCCTCTCAGACCACAGGGGAATAAAACTAAAAATCAATTCCAAAAGAAACACTCAAATCTACACAAAGTTATAGAAATTAAACAACCTGCTGCTGAACAATTAATCCTTGAGTCAATGATTAAATAATGACAAAACTCAAAAGACTCCTCAAACAGAATGACAAATGGGACAAAAGGTTTCAAAATTTATGGGATACCAGAAAAACAGCCCTAAGGGGGAAGTTCATAGCCTTAAGTGCTTAAATAAAAAAGACAGAAAGATCACAAATTAACAACTTAATGTCACATATTAAGGAACTAGAAAGAGGAGAAGAAATCAAATCCAAAGTCAGCAGAAGAAAGGAAATAAGAAAGCTCAAAACAGAGCCCATTCCATTAAGTGAAGTATCCCAAGAATGGAAAAACAAGCACCACATGTACTCGCCATCAAATTGGTATTAACTGATCAACACTTATGTGCACATATGGTAGTAACATTCACTGGGTGTCAGACAGATGTGTGGGAGGGTTATATACACACCTGATGGGTGTGGTGCTCACAGCCTGGGGGATGAACACGCTTGAAGCTCTGACTCGGGTGGGGCAAAGGCAATATATGTAACCTAAACATTTGTACCCACATAATACCCTGAAATAAAACAAAATTTTAAAAAAACAGAACTAAACAAATGGAAACAAAAAAAGAAAGATCAATAAAACAAAATTTGAAAAGTGAAACAAAGACTTAAATAAATTAAAAAGCTTCTGCACACCAAAAGAAATAATCAACAGAGTGAGTAGAAAACCTACGGAATAGGAGAAAATGTTCACAAACTACATCCAACAAATAACTGATATTCAGGATCTACAAGGAATTCAAACAAATCAGGAAGAACAAAACAAACAGCCCCATCAAAAAGTGGGCAAAAGACATGAACAGAATTTTTTCAAAAGAATATAGACAAATGGCCAAAAACATGAAAAAATGATCAGCATCACTAATCATCAGGGAAAAGAAAATTAAAAGTTCAGTGAGATACTGCCTCATCCCTAGCAGAAGATCCATTATTGAAATGTCAAAAAACAATAGATGCTGGCCTGGATGCAGAAAGGAACAATTACACACTGTTGGTGGGACTCCAGCAGAACAAACTGTGGAAAACAGCACGGACATGCCTCAAAGAAATAAATGTAGCACTTCCATTGGCTCCAACAGTCCTGTCAGGTCTGCAGTCTGTCCTCGGTTCTCGGTGTGCTCTTCACTGGAGAATGGCCAGACACACCGAAAGCAAAGCATGAAGAAAGGTTGATGAGGAAGACAGGTGTATAGAGCAAGGGCACAGATGACAAATGGGCCCTCTGTCATAACGAGTGGCCCTGGCTATGATCTGCAGTCCTGTTTTATGTAATCTGGATTGGGCCCTTCTCATAGTTCGAATATCACCATTGAACCACTTTGGTGGATGGTTAATGACATGATAATTGCCCTTAGGTCACTCTGGGTCACTTTGCAGACCCTACTGTGCCTGGGCTGTCTGGCCTGTGGGCTGGGGGATTCCCTGCATTCTTTTGCAGATTGGCAGGGCCTTCCTCCTTCCTCCTGGTGTGGCAATTGCTCGGGGCAGGATCAAAGTGGGCAGCACCAATGTGGGGCACCTGCTCTTGTCCTTCTTCCCCAGGGGTGGCAATTGCTCAAGGCAGCACCAAGGCAAGAGGCCTGCTTTGGTCCCTAGGAGAGCCGGATTTTCCTCACCGTCTACCTAACAATCCTACTACTGAGTATCAAAGGAAAAGAAATTATGTCATTAAAAAGACACTTGCATCCAAATGTTATCTCAACGTGATTCACAGTTGCAAAAGTGTGGAGTCAACCTAAGCAGCCATCAATTCATGAGTGTTTAAAGAAAATGTGGTACATATGTCTATATATTAATATATCACGAAGTACTTCTCAACCATAAAAGGGAATGAAATAATGTTGTTTGCAGCAACTGGCACAGAACTGGAGACCATCAAACTAAGTGAAGTGTGTTAGGCATAGGAAAACAAACACCTCATGTTCTCACTAATAAGTGGGAGCTAAAGGATGGGTACACACGGGAACACAGAGATAAAAAG
>NW_012156062.1:1492527-1494630 GCF_000956105.1 Propithecus coquereli
TTGCCCTGTCCAGGTACCTGCCAAGATCCCGCACCGCACGCGGGCACCTGCCAAGGTCCCATGACAAGGATCTCTCCCAAGCCCCAAGGATCTCTGCCCTGACCCTTCCCCACCTGTAGCTGCTTCTTCCCCCAGGTGCTTTCTGCTGAGCGCGTCACCTCCCTCCCCTCTCCCCCACGTCGGGAGTCTCTGGTTGCTTGTCTGGTGACTCACGGTGCTCTCTGCAAGACGGTCCCTCCACAGCAGCCTGCAACCTGCGGCCCCTCCCCGAGAGCGACAAGTGCGGGCTGCTTCTGATCCACCCTCGTGGCCCCCTCCGTCTGAAATTGTCCTGAATAAAGTTGTTTTTGCTTGCTTAAATTTTTCCAGTTTAAATTTTTCATTAACGACTTAACACAACATTGCAGGCAAGCTCAAGGCCTTCAAGTACTGGTTGTAAAACTGTAGCACAGATTAAAGCTCAACTGCCAATTATATGAGAACGCACACGATAGCCTAAGGATATTGGCAGCGAAAAGTGAGAACCTGAGACGCATTACGGGGACAAGGAGAAAAGTCTGAATCTCTAAAACCTCAAGCCCTGATCAACATCCTGCCATGCACACAGGCAACTACCGAGTCTCGCAAGCTGCTCAGCCACTAGCTGCAGTCTCACAATGTCTCCAGGCACCCACCAAGGTACCATGAACCTCCCTGCTGCCAGCTGCAGTCATGTGATGTGCCCAGGCTCCTGGCCAGGGCCTGCGACGCACCCAGGAGCTGGCCAAGTTCACACCACCCTCCTCTAAGCTTCCAACAGTGGCCTGGGGACAAACCCACCAATCCGTATGAATATGCGCCAGCGCATACTCAGACTGCGACAACCACAGCAGAATGGAATGACACAGGGGAACAGTGGTGTTAGAGGCTTTCGGTGCATCCGCCCTCTCCTGGTGGTTCAGTCCTCTGGAGCAGGACACAAAAAACTATGTAGAAATATGTCCTTCTTCTCACCAAGTAGGAGAGTTCCCAGCAAAGGAGAACAGGTGTGCTGCCAATCTATCAGCCCTGAGCCGAGAGAAGAAGTTTCAGAGAATAAGAAACCAGCAAAAGAATTTTGGCAACATGAAAAAACAATCTAGTTCGACACCCCTAAAGGATCACAATAGATCCACAGCAACAAACCCTAAGCAAACAAAAATTGTTGAAAGGTTGGAAATGGAACACGGAATATGGATGGCAAATAAGATGAATTAGATTGTAGAGAAAGGTGAAAACTAAAACAAAGACACCAAAAAAAAATCAAGCCATGAATGAAAAATATGAACATTTTACGAAAGAGAAAGGATATAACAGAACCTAAAGAAATGAAAGAGTCACTTGGGGAATTACAAAATACAGTAGAAATCTTCAATAATAGGCTCGATCAAGCAGAAGAAAGAATCTCAGCTTGAAGTCAAGGCTTCTGAACAAACCCAGTTAGTCAAAGGTGAAGTAAAAGGAATAAAGAAGAATGAACAAACACAGAGAGAAATATGGGACTATGCGAAAAAAGCCAATATAAAAATTATATGTAAGAGAGAGCATTAAAAAAAGCAAAAAGTATGAAATACTTATTCAAGGGAATTATTGAGAACTTCCCTTAATTCAAATATTAAGATATAAGATGGTCATTGAACACTGAAAAGACACGTAGCAAATGGGACATCTCCAAGACACTCATCAAACTTGTCAAAGTCAAAATGAAGGAGAAAATTCAGTACGATACAAGACAAAAACAACAACTAACATACAAAGGAAAATCCATCAACCTAACAGCAGACTTCTCAGCAGAGACCTTACAAGCCAGAGGGATTGGGGCCCCATTTTTAGTTTTCTTAAATAGGACAACTGCCAACCAAGAAGTTTGTATCCTGTAAAACTAAGTTTCATAAATGATGGAGAAATAAACAATTTTCCAGACAAGCAAACTCTAGGGGAATTTATTACAACTAGACTTGCCCTAGAGGACATGCCAAAAAGTGCATTATACATGGAACAGTGAATTTGATACCCAATAGTATAAAAACATCCAAAAGTTAAAGCTCATAGCTCTTATAAAACAATAACACAAGAGGGAAAACA
>NW_012156062.1:1498235-1504675 GCF_000956105.1 Propithecus coquereli
GATCTAGAATAAACTCTAAGACATCATTCAAACTGTCACCCAAACATCTGCTGTACTAATGAGGAGAGGAGAACTTGCTGTACAGTACATCTGTATTCCTTTTTCTGATCATAACTCATTACAGATTTCATCTGTTGACACCAAAAGCTAGTTCTATAAACTATGATGGATGTACTTAAAATGAAATGCTAACCATATAGTTGTCTATAAATCAGATGAAAAGGTTATACCAGGTTTTATTTACACATGGTAAGATGCTGTGACATTTGTTTGTTGATGGGCTTAATAAAAAGCAATGTAGTCCATTTTAAGTCATATAATTATGTTAGGTAGACAGCTAGGGACCTCCAACCCCTCCTGGGGACAAGGTGGGCTACTGCCACACCTAGGGGAGGGGGGAACACCCCACGAATCTGCCAAGCAGAACTTAGCGCACCAACTGCAAAAGAATGTGGAGGACTCTCTAGCCCAAGGCCAAGTGGCACAGGTATGATACAGCCCGGAAAACGACCTAGAACAACAGGCCTTCAGAGGGGCTTGTGGGAGATCTGCATGCACAGCAAGACTCCGGTCATGTTACTCCCAACTGTCCATCAGAGTGGTTCCCTGGTGACGTCTGAGCCACGAGGAGGGCCCAATCCAGAGACCGTAAAACAAGACCCACCATAACCAAGGCCTTGTTGTCACAACAAGGGGTCTGTTCCTTGTCTGTGGGGAATGAATCTTGCTCTCCCTCTGTGAACCTATGTCTTGCTCCTGCTCTGTGATCCGATCTTTCTATCCTCAACAACCTTCTTTTGTGCTTGCCTTGCTTTTGGTGTGCCTGGTCATTCTTTGGCCAAGAGCACACCAAGAACCGAGAACAGACAAGATTATCGACCCAAACCCTGACAATTATGCAATAATTATTTTAACTGTAGAATTAATCATTCGAATGTTATTTGCACCTGGTTAGTCAGGTTTCCATTTGTTAATGCAGGCTTCTTTCCTCGTAACTGGAAACGTAAACTCATCTATTTTGAAACTTAAAACAATTACCTAAGAAATCATACACACAGGACATAAAATGAGACATTACTATAGGTAAATGCACAAGATAAAACGATGGCCATAATGTCAACAATTCTAGGTGTGTGTCTTTGAAGGAAATGTTCATTATGCTGCTGTGGAAGTTGCAGATACCAGGATGGAATCACTTTTGAAGACACAGACGAAATAGGGCCCGGAAGACCAAAGGAGAAGAGGCACATCTGAGGTAAAATCTGTCTCCAAGGACTTTCTGAAAACACTGTCCCACACTTCGCACGTGTCCTGCTTTGACGAGGTGTGTCAGTGGACAGTCTTCAGGGCTCCAGCAGTTCAGCTGGGATGTTCTAGGGAGAAGTCTCGCTCAGTGATGGTGTCTCCACCAATGAACTGACAACTCTGGCTCTCAACCTCCACAACCTGTGAACTCTAAGCAGCTTATATAAATCTCTTTTTGCTAATGAAAGCCCCTCTTTACCCTTCCCTCACTGACTGCACTAGTGGCTTGTCATTTCATGCATTCCAGACTATAATCCTCGTTCCTATTCCTGAGTAAACCCAGCACATTTGGAGATGATGTTCTCAAGTATATTTCTTTAGGTTGACACTGTGCCCCGATGTCATTATCTCCAACATGAGACTCCAAAGTCACCTGGGGGCCTTCAGCTGAGCTTCTGTTCTATTGCATGCACTTTACAAATAACAATTATGTGTGGTGAACATAAAGAACACCTCTCAGAAACATTCTTCAGTATATGAGTAAAGCTTAGGTTCATGGTGTTATATTTAAAGTATGACTCTGTCTTAGTTTGAGACTGAAAAAATTAAAGTAAAGTCCTAATGCCCCAGCTCCCCCCCCACACACACACACAATGCCTGAACAGAACCCCTCTTGGCCAAAGCAACCCAAAAGAAACCTTAAAAACTGAGTTCCTGGCCATGACAGGATGAGAAATCAGACATGCCTTGTACTCCCTCCCTCCCTAACAACTGTTAGACTTTCTCTCCCTAGAGTTAAACAAAAACCAGTCACTGCTGATTTTTACCAGTTGTCTGCCCCCCTTTTTCGTGGTTTCCACACAACGACTGACCTGACCACAACTCCTGTCTGAGAAGAGACCACTGACCGTGGGCTGGGTGGGGCCAGTTTACAGAGGCCGAGCACAGGCTACCTCTGAATCATCCATTTCACCTCGTGAGGTATACAGCCTAACTTTGATGCATTTAGTGTTAGGTCTCCACTCCATGGTGAACATGGGACATACATAGCATGTATGTTTGCTTGCCACCCATGCATGCATGCACCCCCCTTCATGAATATTTGTAGCTCCTCCTGTAACCTGCACTATACTTAGTCAACCCACTTGGCATAAATTGCTGTTCCACCATTCCCTCCCTCAATGCCTGTGTTTGGCTTCTGCCAGGGCTGGGCTTCCCAGTCTGCAGTACGGCCCGCCTGCAGGGTGCAACCCTTTGTTAGAAATAAAGTTCTCCTCTCTAAATTTATGAACCTCAGGACTCTTTGCTGACAGGATGCTGTGACCAAATACCATAGACTGAGTGGTTTAAACAGCAGACATTTATTTCCCGCAGTCTAAGGTTCCAATATGGTTAAGCTCCGAGAGGACCCTGCTCATGGCTTGCAGACATTTCTTCTTGCTGATCCTCACATGGTGGAGAGAGAAAGCTCTGGGTCTCTGTCTTCTTACTGAAGACACTAGTCCAATCACGGGCTCCACCCTCATAACTTTATCTAAACCTAATCACCTCCCAAAAGCTTCACCTCCTAATGCCATTACATCGGGGGTGAGTGCTTCAACGTGTGAATTTTGGAGACACATTTAGTCCATGACATACTCTATGTATCTTCTCTACATTTGCACCATATTCTGCTCTCTCACTGGTAGTCCAAAGCCAGTGTTTTATGTCTCCTAACCTCTATCTAGACCAAAATAAGGAAAAGCTAATACAATGCACTAAAGTCTCCAGGTAATAAAACATTCAGTGTAATGAAGATTCAGTGTTCACCAAAGTGCAGTGCAAAGAGATTTCCATGAGAATTTGTAGAATTTAAGTTTTACTTTTGTTTCATGGTTTATGTTTATTCATTTATTTATTTTCCTATTCTCAAAAATAATGCTATAGTATTACTTAGCTGAAGGAGAATTCATGTGGAATACTCACAGTGAAAAGTAAAAAAGTGGAGAGGCTTGATGCTTAAATAACAAGAAAGATATTCCCTGTCCAACATTAGAAGATAAAATAAAAATGACATAGCACCTGCTGTCCTTCTGTGTGGCTCCTCACCACCCTATGCCCATAAATAACCTAAAACTCTGGTTTATGACTTAAGTTTGGTGAAAATGTATTCTTTTCCACTTATTCAGTGGGGTTTTAGAGCAGTGAGAACACTGTTATGGTTGAACTGCGAAACCCTACGGTTAATACGGTAAAGTCCTAACAGCCGATACCTCAAAATTGGCGGGTAGGGTCATTGCAGGTATGATCAGTTAAGGTGAGGTCGTATTGCAGTAGAGCGGCCCCCAATCGAATGCGACTGGCACCTTACACAGAGGGGAAATTTGGGCGCAGACACACACCTGGGAGAGTGCCGTGTGAGGACAAAGGCAGAAATCAGGTTGACGCAGCAAAAACCGAGGAACACCGAAGATCGCCAGGAAAGAGGCGTAGAATGACTCTCCATCACGACAAAGGGAGCCAACCCTGCTGACACCTTGATCTTGGACTCGTGGTGTTCAAAATTGTGAGGCAATAAGCTTTTCTCGTTTCAATCCCCCAGTTGTGGTATTTTGTTATGGCGTCTCTAGCAAACTAGCACAAACATTATTCTAAACAATACTAAATCCAGTGGGGGATTATCTTGCTTGCAGAATACCCGAGACTTTCTCAAGACTTTTCCAGAACTAACTCAAAGATATTTGGACTCCTGTAATATTCTGAGATTGAAAAAAAGAAGAAAAAATATTTTTCCCTTTTTATGAGAATGTTTTAACAATGGACTGATCTCACATTGATAATATCTTCACTTTTGTGGTTTCAAACATTTTTCAAAGAGTTTTGAATACAATTTACATTCCATACTTGATTGACAAAAGTGGAAAATACTGTTGATGGATATCTAGTTGCATTAATTTTAACACTTTGTACCTCTCTGCCCAAACGCACTGTGTTGGTCACTTTATGTAAGTTCCCATAGGTCAATATTAATCGAACATTTTTTTTTTCCCTCAGTTCAAGTTTAATAGAAACTACGAAAGACCAGGGGCCGGTTCCCTCTGCTGATACACCGTGCGACTCAGACGGCGGCCCCCCGGCACAGCTCAGCCATCCCCACTCAGGGAACGAGGTCTGGCCTCCGCACCCCCTGCACGAAAGGCCTGTCTCGTAAGACAACACGTCTCGGCTGAATCTAAAGTCTGTGTCTTGTGTTTTATGCATGGAAAAAAATACAAAAGAGGTTTTGTTCTCACGGCTGCCCACTGCAGCCCAGCGCTAACATGGCCCAGTGCTCGTTTCTGCTCGGAGAAATATTCTTTGCGCTTTGGATGTCAGGCTTGATGGTGTCACTGCCAGGCTTCCGGCCAGCTGGGCAGACTTCCGCATGCTTGTCAGTGAACTGGAAGGCCTGAACTAGCCTCAGAGTCTCATCCACAGAGGGACCGAAGGGAGGTCACGTGCAGTGATCCGCATACGGGCGCCCTCATCATCCGTAGTAAACCAGCCCCTGAGCCAGGTGCCTTCACCAGCCTTTAAGATTCTGAACCCCCGTGCACTTGCGCCCGATGCCAAGGGAATGTTGATGGGTCCCCGCCCTCTTTGTTTCTTAGGTGTGTCGAGCCACTCCAGGTGACAGAAGTGAGAATCCACAAAAGCACCAATCACTTGGCAGTTGAGTTTCTTAAATTCTTCTGCCCTATCACTGAAAGCGATGATCTCCATGGGGCAGACAAAGGTGAAGTCAAGGGGTAAAAGAGGAGCACAACGTATTTTCCTTTATAGTCAGATAGGCTGATATCTTTGAACTGACCATCTGGCACAACAGCTGTGGCTTTGAAGTTGGGGGCAGGGTCCCCGATTTTGGGATTCCTTGAAGACTTTGCCAGCAGCAGTTCTGAAACAGAAGTCATTGACAATGAAGAGGCCCACGCCAGCCAGGAAGAGGACTCCATCAACCAAACATTTTTAGTATGCAATGAAGAGAGGGATCCTTGGAGATATTTTATACTTGCATGTGTTATATTTCAGTGTTGCACTTGAAAACATTAGTCTATTGTGCAACAGTGATCTACAACTGGATAAGTCAAAATACTATGATTTTTACCAAGATATTAATATAAAGACTACTTACCTTGTGGCCTAAAACTTTCCTAAATATTTTTAAAAGAATATAACAGACCTTAGAAGTTTGAGATTACACATAAATGAAGATCTGCTTTCTTTATAAAATTTTGTGGTTAGAAATGTGATTTGTTTTGTTGAGTTAAACTTGCTCCAGTTTAAATGAAAATGAGAATTAATAACCTATGTAAGTATTTTTAAGTCAATTTAAAAAGCTGCAAGAATTATTTTCACTCGACATTATAACATACATAGTATGACAGCTTTTAGAATCCTGATCTTTTGACTTCATGAGCTTCCTATCCAACATGTTGCTTTAAAATGTTATGACATTTTGAAAGCTGCTATCACGGTATCCTTCTGAGTTGCCTGAAAGCACCAAACACTTAAAAAATATGTTTCTCACAAGTAATATAGAATGGAGGAATATTTGGGAAAATAAATTTGGAAACACAGAATCATCCTAAATCACAATTAGATTGTTTGTTTGCTTTTTACTTCTCTTAATGACTCCAAAGTGTTAGTGTGGCTTCCAGAGATTGATTTAATTACTGTCTGTGTAATAACCCCCCCAAAATGACATCTAAAGTCTTCACAAATTATATCTTTTTACTTTTATGATTGACAATAAGCAAAGAAATTGCATCCTAAAATGTATTAGTGTAACAATTTTTATTGTTTTTAAAAACTAGCAATAAAGAGAAATTAAGAATACTGTAACTACCCCAAATTTAGTCCTTGCCTTCATGTGAATAAAGCCTAGTGCCTGTTGAATTTCTATAAAATGGAATAACAATTCAACAATGACAAAACCAAAAATAACATGTGACTTTAAAATGGTAAAGAAGAACCATGGGAAATCAAGAAGAAACAAAGTCAATTCACTAAAGTGATGAGAATCTAGGTTAGCATGGGGATGATGTTTTACATCATCTATCGACATAGTTGATTTGGATAATTACTTTGACTTTAAAAAGTATCATTTTTGCCTTTATTCTTCTGCTGAACTCACCCCTGAAACTGTGCATGCTGTTGGTGTGAAGTGTCCAATTTCT
>NW_012156062.1:1511475-1513693 GCF_000956105.1 Propithecus coquereli
AGTGCAGATGTCTCTTTTATAGAATGTCTTTTGTTCCTTTGAGTAGATGCCCAGTAATGGGATTGCTGGATCAAATGGTAGATCTACTTGTATCTCTTTAAGGTTTCTCCATATTGCTTTCCACAGAGGTTGCACTAGTTTGCAGTCCCACCAGCAACGTATGAGTATTCCTATCTCTCCACATCCATGCCAACATTTGTTGGTTTTGGACTTTTTGATAAAGGCCGTTCTCACTGGAGATAAGTGATATCTCATTGTGGTTTTGATTTGCATTTCCCTGATGATTAGAAATGTTGAGCATTTTTTCATGTTTCTTGGCCATTATTCTGTCTTCTTTTGAAAAGTTTCTGTTCATGTCCTTTGCCCACTTTTTGACAGGGTTGTTTTTTTCTTGCTGATTTTCCTGAGTTCTATATAGATTCTAGTTATTAGCCCTTTATAGGATGTGTAACATGCGAATATTTTCTCCCATTCTGTAGGTTGTCTGTTTGCTCTTATGATAGTTTCCTTTGCTGTGTAGAAGCTTTTTAATTTCATCAGGTCCCATTTATTTATTTTTGTTGTTGCTGTGATTGCCTTTGGGGTCTTCTTCATAAATTCTTTGCCTAGCCCAATGTCTATAATTTTTATATGTGTTTTAGTTCTGTGAAAAAGTTTATTTTAAATGAAAAAAAGATGGAAGGCTTACTTCAAAATTATGAGTTATGTACATATGTTTAACATCCTCTTTATCCTAGATCTGGTTAAATTACTAGCAGCAAATAAGAGGCATCAGTCCTCTTTAATAAAGAAGGTCCTTAAGCAGTCATGAAATTATAATAAATGTGACTGAGTTGCCGGTCATCACAAATTGTCAGTGACTTGAAGAAGGTGTAGGACTATTTCTCACTGCCATGTTTTAGACAATGGCTGCCGTGTAGCACGGGGCAATCATCTTGGAATGAGGCTCCTTTTTCCTCGCTGCTCTGCTTCTCCTCAGGCATGGCCTTCATGCTCATGGTCCAGTTTGGTGGCTCTACCTAAGAGAGGCTCCAGCCAAATACGCACATCTCAAGCCTTTGTTAAGCATCAAGTTAGGTACTTAACTATTCTGGTTATTTCCTAATCCATAAAATGGTGATAATGAATATACTCAAAGGTACTACATGGTTTAAATAAAGAAAATAATTTGTGGCATATACTTTTTAAATAAAAATGCATTTAAAAATATATAAATGGCAAGATAGCAAAAGAAGAGAATGAAGCCCCATTCTTTTTAAGTGCTCTCCCTATAAACTTCACACAAAAATTCTTTGTAAATCTTACTGGCCAGAAATTGGTCAAGTAGAGATACCTAGCTGCAAGAGAAGATGGAACGTGCTGTCTTTTAACTGGGCCACAATAAAAAGAGGAGAACAGATGTTTGATAAGCAACTAAATGTCTCCGTAACACACTTGTGAAGACAGAAGCAGATAGGGGTGTGGAAGTTGTAGAGTAGAATGGAGAAAAGTTCAGCTAAGAGTGTTTTAAGAGCCTGAGTCACAATGGAAAAATCTAGTCGGCCCACAGAATCCAGGAGAGGTTATGTCTTGGAAATGCGTGACACAGTGTATGGCAGGAACGAGACCAAGGGTTTAAACGGAGGATTCCAGTAGTCAAAAGTCAGGGCAGTGTATGGAATAGTCAACCTCTCACTACTTTCTACCCTGTTTCACAAATCTACCTATTAGGTATTTATCTCCAAGTTGAAAAATCAGGTAGTTGTTTTCTAAAAAAGAACCAAGTGAACGGGGTCTACTAAAGCAAATTGCAGCGCATACCATTCCCCATGGCAAACTCCTCCCTGTTCCATTATTATGGGATGAACTAGAGTGGTCTGCTCTCTCCCCGGAACAGTCTGGAAGGATGTCAGTTAAAAGCACACGCCCCTCACACAGCGCTCTCACTTGGTCTTTCCGATCACCACCGTTGTTACCAGTTTTAATTTCCTATTTTCTTTGAAAACTTCTACTATTCTCCATGCCAAATGCTAATGCCATTATAAAGGCTCAAATTTTATGTCTAAATTTCTGTAATATCATCTTTCCATTTAGGTTTTCGTTTCTATTCTTGCCTGTCCCACTTCCACACACCATTAATTCACTGTTGTGAACTTTTGAATACACACATCTAAGCACATCACTCTACTTGTTCTAAAATCCTATTTTTTTTCTCTTTTTTCCCCACAGCATTTAAACT
>NW_012156062.1:1515023-1515663 GCF_000956105.1 Propithecus coquereli
CAGACCTGGCACTGGAACCCAGGTCTATCCCACTTCACAGAATATGTTCCTAATCAATGTACTTACAAAGGATGATCAAATATTTAGTATCTCCATTATTTAGCTTAGTGTTTGGCCATGCAATAAGACTAAAATGCTTCAGAATAAAATGAGTTAAAATTTTGAAATAGACGAAATGCGTATTATTTTCTGATGCATCATGTTATTTTTTTAAATATGTAATTGTGTGTTTTATATAAATAAATTATCCCTGGTTACACATACAAATAACTGGTAACAGTAGCTGGCACTGGGAAAGGAAAAACAGTGTGGGGAGTAGCAGGGGCATGAGGAAGACTGAGTTTGACTGTATAACCTGTAGAACTTTGGAATTTTGATGCTTGGCTATGTTTTGCCTGCTGAGAAGTAAACAAATTACATTATCAAAAAAAAGAGAAAAAATAAGAATTACTGATTTAAACCTTTTTCTAACAGTCTGATAATGCATATTGCTAATACAATTTCATTATATTTTAGACCTTTGCCAGAGATACAGAGAGTGTGAAGATCTGCTTTGTGCTAGGAAAATGCATCAGGATATTGGAGAATGTTTCAATCCCCAGTAAATAGTTTGAGTCTCAGATAGCAGAATTTACTAGAA
>NW_012156062.1:1515713-1517251 GCF_000956105.1 Propithecus coquereli
AAAAAAAAAAAACCTGGAGAATAAAACCACCATATAACAAAGCCTATAGAAAATGTACAGTAACTAAGACAGTATTTTTCTTGTTACTGTTTTCTTTTGTTTGTTTTGGCAAGGCTAGGCAAATGGAATAATGATGCACAATAAAGAGTTCAGAAACAGACCTACATACATATAGACACTCAAGTGATAATAAAGATGGCCCAGTAGACAGCGAGGGGAGATGAGTCAAATGGTCAGTTTATGAAAACAGGTTACTCATCAGTAGTTCTGAGCAAAATGTGAATTAAGGTCAAAATAAGATAAAGTTAGATATCCTTCTGAAAGGCTAAAATAAACACGACAGGATGATGATCAATAGAAAGAAGGAAAGAATACTAAAAGTAAGTGTTGGCAGGAATATAAAGCAACATGGACTCTACTGAATTGTTAGTGTGTTTGCAAATTTGTGTAAACACGTGTGTGTATGTGACTTAATATAATCTCAATTCATAACATTTTATGACTGATAATTTAATACTTTTTATGCTATTTATTAATTTATTTTTTGACACAGAGTCACTTGACTAGAGTGCAGTGGGGTCATCATAGCTCAATACAGCCTCAACTCCTGGACTCAAGCAAGCCTCCTGCCTCAGCCTCCCAAAGTGCTAGGATTACAGGCATAAGCCCCTGGGCCTGGCCCTGTGCATTTTCATTTAACATCATTTCTTTATCTTTAGTGCCTTTTTGTAAAAAGAATTTTTCCCTGATCCAAGGCAGTGGAGATATTTTCTTATATTATGGTCTAAATGATTTCATAATTTTTCTTTCACATGCCAAACAGTTATCAAAAGCTATAGTGTATTTTATAGAATCCCATACAATAATTAAAATAAATAAAGAACATAATTACATGGTTGAATCTAACAAATATATAAATCTGTAGCTCCACAGAAATATTGCTTTATTGAGATGCCCCCTATAATATAGAGACAAATGGTCTCAGGAGTTTTGCAGGGCTTTGACCTGAAGGAATATGTGAACCTGTTAGTTCGCATATCAAAAGCTGCTCCACCTCAGGAGGGCGTCTCAAAGGTCAGTAGCAACTGCTTTCCAAGGTGATGCTGCAGTCTCAAACCTGTGGTTCTTGCCTGCTTTGAACGACAAAGCAAGGTCTGCAAGGAGCCATGGGATGAGAGCTGATCAAAGAGTGCCCACCCGAGAGACAGACACCTGTGGCTAAAAGCAATTAGCCCAAGGGACAGTTCCTGTTTGACTCCTGACTGCCTGTCTCCATCCACAATAACTAGATAAAGAAATAGGAGCCAGTATATCTCTGTTTAACCCTTCTGTTAAGCGATATCTTTATCTTAGAACTTAGAAGTTTGTCTTGGATATATTTTGTAACCGCTTGTTCACGTAGATAGAGTTAATTAAGGGATCTATAGAAGCCTTTTTGAAGACTTTTAACCTAAAATGAACTACCTGTTATTATGCAAACCTGTTACTCCTGGCAACTGATCTCCATACCTATAAATACCCATGTGAAACTTTATTCT
>NW_012156062.1:1517301-1518894 GCF_000956105.1 Propithecus coquereli
ATAAATGATTATCTTTAAAATCCTCTATCTCAGTGACTGAAAGAACAAATTGGAAGGTACCAGAAAGGTTTTAGAATATTAGAAAAACTTTAGTAATTTCATCTAAATTACATATAGAGAACTCTACACCAAACAATCACAGACTGAACAGGATTTTCATGTACTTAGGCAATATTTGCTACAATTAACCAAATTATCTCTCATAGGATGAGCCTCAATACATTTTAAAGAACTGAGATTATGTATAGTAAGTTCTTTAAGCACAGTGAAATCAAACTAGAAACTAATTTTAATAGAAAGTAAGCAAAACCTTAAATAGAAAATTAGGAATATACTCAAAATAACCTAGGGGTGATAAAATAATTCAGGATAAATTTTAATTAAAGAACAGAAATTAAACATTTGGAAATACAGCAAAAAGCATACCTAGAGAAAAACCATAATCTTATAACATGTTAATTTCATAGAACAGAAAAAAATCCAATACCTCTGATTTAAGCTTGCATTCCAAGTACTAAGAAGAGAAATCAAAACTTACCCCTCAAATGTGAAAGAATTGAAATGGTTTTAAAAAATAAAAATTAATTAAATATAAAAAATATTAACTAGAGGATCAAAGATAATTTTTTGTGAAGATTATGAAATGTTAAATTCATGGAAAGATAAGAAAAAAAATTTAAGTATAAATAACCCTGAATATAAAAAATGAAATGTGATGCTGTTATAGATCTTCCAGCCAATAAAATAAGTCTATTATAAATAATGTCATGTATATAAATTTGAAAATATTGATTGCAAAATATATTAAAACTGATACAAGAGACACAAGAGATACACTGTCTCAATAGTTTTACATCTAAATTAAATGCAATAAAAATATTTCCCACTTAGAAAACTACAGACTCACATAATTTCATCATTGAATTATTTGAGATATTTAAGAAAAAAATCCCTCCAATCTCGTGCTTAATCTTCTGTAGAATAGAAAAGGAGACAAGAAATCTAAATTACCTTTTATTAAGTCAACAAAACTATGATCTCAAAGTTGAAATAATCATAACAAGAATAGTAATTCTTGAAACAATCTTTCATAAACATTAATACAAACATTCTAAGTACATATTAAGTAAAATGTCTTGGTAAGTTTGGGCTGCTATAAAAATGTGGTAAATTTAGTGTCTCATAAAAAAACAGCAATTTGTTACTCACAGTTCTGGAGGCTGGGAAGTCTAAGATCAAGGCACTGGCAGATTCAGGGTCTAGTTATAGCAAATTTTCTGGTTCATAGACAACACCTTCTGGCTGTGTCCTAACATGATGGAAGGGGTAGGAATATTTCTTAGGCATCTTTTATAAGGACACTAATCTTATTCATGAGAGTTCCACCTTTATGATCTAATCACTCTGGAGAGGCCCCACCTACTAATATCATCACCTTTGGTGTTATGATTTTAACACAACAATTTTGGGAGGACATAAACATTCAGACCATAACACAAAGCAAATTAAGAAACATATGAAAAGGATAATATATTATAACCATATTTTATATATTCCTGGATTGCATGGTAGATATAATAATTAAAATGTAAT
>NW_012156062.1:1532059-1534212 GCF_000956105.1 Propithecus coquereli
TCAAGCAATCCTCCTACCTCAGCCTCCCAAGTAGCTGGGACTACAAGCATACACCACTACACCTAGCTAGTTTTTTCTATTTTTAGTAAAGACAGGGTCTCGTTCTTGCTCAGGCTGGTCTTGAACTCCTGAGCTCAAGCAATCCTCCCGCCTCGGCCTTCCAGAATGCTAGCATTGCAGGCTTGAGCCACTGTGCCTGGCCATGAAATTATTTCTTCTGCTCAGTTTTGTCTGTAGTTAAAGGTTTCTGCTGTATTTTGAAATTCCTTAAGTATTTCTTTCATTTCTTTATGTCCTGTTTATCATTTCTAATGTTATCTATCTCTTTATTGAAGTGTTTGTTCATGTCCTGAATTCTTGTTTTGGATTCTTTGAGATGTTTTTCTGCCATGACTTCAATTCTATTCATTTTATTTCATATCTGTCATTTCAACAATTTTCTTTTGGTTGGAGCTCATTACTGGAGAGCTGTGGTGATTCTTTGGGGTGTTGTGATAGCCTGTTTTCTCATGTTGTCGGAGTTTTTATGCTGCTTCCTTATCAACTAGGGCCTCTTCTCTCAGCTCAAAGCAGGTCACAGATAGGTACACCTGTTCTCCTCTGTTGGGTCTTCTGTTGGCACCTCTGTTGCTCAGTGAAGACAGGGATGGTTCCCTTGGACGGTGTGCTTGGGTCCTACTCCGGACACCTGTCCAAGAAGGAGAGGGGATGAAGCACCATGAGCCTTTATCACTGCTGCTCTGCTGCCTCTCCCCTGTTCCCATGGATTCATCACCATGCCACAGCAGGAGGGCCAGCCCCTAGTCTAAATTGAGTACCCTGGTCAGCAAGATGGGGTGTGTGTGGATAGAGGAGGTCCGCTGGGTGTGGCACACATGCATGCAGGCTTTGATGGTTGAAGTACCTGTTGGATGAGTGGGGCAGGGCGCATGCAAGCTGTGGCACATGTGCGTGCTCAGCAAGCGCACACGGCATAGCAGGCTCATGAGGCAGAGCAAGCCCTCCAGGTAGAGTGGGCCCTCGGTGTGGAGTGAGCTGGTGGGTCACGGCCCATATGTGGGATAAAGCAGGACCCTGGGACAGAGCAGGCTTGAGGGGGAGGGTGCCTCTGTTGGATGGGACAGGTCTGCAGGGCATGGTTCTCATGCATGTGGGCTGGGACAATCATGGGGTAGGCTGTGTGGGGTAGGCCATAGGTAGGGTGTGGGGCCCAGAGCACCTGCACTGGATGGCATGAGTCTGCAGTGTGCAGTCTGCCCAGATCCACAGATGGGTGTTGTGCTGGCTTCTGTCCCACTGGGGGCCTCCCAGCAGGCAGCAGCAGCTGCAGTCCAGCAGCCACGATAGTGGATAATGGAAGCCATGGGCCATGGGTGCATGCTCCACCCAGATGCTGTGCGAAGTGTGGTTGAGCAGGATCACCCAGGACACAGCAGCAGGCACTGGGCCCATGGTCTCCTGTTCTGTCCAGGCCCCTCAGCAGTGGCAGAGGTGATAGGGGTGCATGTGAGCACCAGGATTTCCCACTCCCTCCTTGCCTGTCAGAGACAAGGGGGAGATAGTAGTCTCAGATCTGACACCTGGGAAGAAGTAGACGTTACAATGGCACCAGCCGCGGCACCCAGGGTTCACAAGTCAGCTATCCCTGCTCTCCAGAGCAACACAGGTGCACAGCCTCCAGCCAGGTCTCTGCATCAGTCTGGGGGCCCACTGCGGTAGAAGGCCCTCCTGCTGCCCCGGTTGCAGCATCCTCAGAGGAAGTGTGGAGCCAGGATTCTCTCCTTTGTCCCTTTTCCACGTATGGACACCTGATTACCACCTGTCCTGCTCAGCATTTCATCCCACTTCTATCTGCTCCATTTAACTCCTGCCTACTTTCCATGAATTCCCAGGGCTTTAGCTCAAAGGATCAGGCCAAAGGTGGGTATCCATTCAACATTTCCAGCCTCTCCACAACAGCGACATTGTTCAGGCTGCTTCTAGTCCACCATCTCGGCCACTCAAGCAAGATGTGACGTGTGTGTGCACTGAGAAACGGTCACCTCAAGACAACTGACACATCTGACACCGCCTTGTAATTTTTATTTTTGTAGTGAGAACATTTAAGATCTAATTTGTCAGCATTGTTCAAATACACAATATATTATATTATT
>NW_012156062.1:1534262-1536617 GCF_000956105.1 Propithecus coquereli
TTATTTAACCAAATCTTTATATAAAAACAAAATAATTTAGATAATGAAATAGTTTATAATCACTGCATTATTTAGAACTTTGATAATGGAGCTGAGACTGTTTTACATAAATGAATGACATTTTTAAGCCATGGAAAGAAAACAAGTGAATAAACATAAAACATTAACTCCTGGCTGTTGAAAAATAGTTGTGTGCTATATAAAGAAGATTTTTTATTTTTTGAATTTACTTCACAAAATGTAATTAAGACTCTTAGACCAGTATTATTAGCTATTATAAGTTCCAGTATTCTATAGGACTACAGAATCTTAAAATAGGGTTAATAATATATATTAATAACAAAGAAAAGCTCTGATCTGATATCATTCTTTATCTGTATGTCAGAATTATTATATGCCATTTATTCATTAACTTAGCAGAAAATTGAGCCTTACTAATTATAGAAAATGTAAATACTAATTAGACATAGAGTTGTAGACATTGCAGGACTGAAAATATATTAATATTATAGAAGGAATATTTGCATATTTATGTATCTATATAGTTACATAACATCTATCTAAAGATAGCCAAATATATTTACATACATAATTAAGTTATTAAACATCCTATCAAGATAAGGAATAATATTAGTCAAAGAATTACCATTAACAGAAACAATAAACAAAATATGTATTTATGTATATTAAAATAGCATTATATTATGAAAGTACAGTTTTATATTTCTTCAGAGTCAGGCTAAAAACACAAAATTTCTTGAAATAATCCAAGAGCACACAGTTAAATATGAGGAATAACTAATAACACTTGAAAACAAAACAAAACAATATTTAAAATAAATATGTCATTTTGTTCAAATCACATTTGTAAATATGTCCAGTAATTGCAATTCCTTACATAGTACCAATTAAAATTTCTAACAAGGTTTACTCAAGCAAATAGAATCAACTAATAAAATTGCCTGGAATCAATATAAAGACAATAACAAATTAATTATTCATTTGAAAATATTGTTTAGAATCCTGCCATATTTTTAGCACTTTTTTAGAATGCGGGATTACTTGAGTGAATAAAGTGAAAAAAGCCACTACTTCATGGATATTACCTTCTATTATAACCTAATAGTAAAGTAAATAAATAACACCAGATTTATTGGTACACAGGAAAGAGGGAGAAGACATTTAGATATTTTTCTTAGGTGCTTTGAAAATCAATATCTCCACTGTAATTAACTCAGCTACTTTAAATAATTTAAAAAGATCATATTAATTTTTTTGTTAATGTCATTTCACCTCAAATATTAATAAAGCTATTCTTCAGTGAAAAATATTTTTTGCACTTGGCATTAAGTATAATCAAATTATTGTGCACCCATCACTACCACCATCCATCTCTAGAACATTTTCATTTTCCCTTCAGAAATTGTACCTATTAAACAATCCTCATTTTCCCTTCCTTCCAGCCCCTGGCAACCGTATTCTCCTTCCTGTCTCTGTGAATTCCACTCTAGATAACCTTAAATCAGTGGAACCATATAATGTTTATTCTTTTGTAGCTAGCTTATTTCACTTAACCTAATGTCTTCAAGGTTCATCTGTATTATAGCATGTATCAGAATTTCCTTCCTTTTTAAGACTAAATAACATATCCATTATGTATCTGTATCTATCGAAGTTATCTATCTATATAGGTGTATATCTATCTACATGGAAAGTATCAACAGCTATATAAAAAGCATATGGATACCACACGCTGTTTATCTGTTTGTCAGTGGACATGTGGGTGCTTCTGCCTATTGGCTATTATGAACAATGCTGTAAACACGAGTGTAGAAATACCTGTCCAAGCCCGTTTTCAGTCCTTTTGGGTACGTACTCAGAAGTGGAGATGCTGGATCCCTTGGTGATACTATGTTTCATGTTTTGAGGAAATGTCACAGTGTTTACAACAGTGGCAGTGCCATTTTATATTCCTACAAAAATGCACCAGGGTTCAATGTTTCCACATCCATTTCAACACCTGTTATTTTGTGTTTCTGTGTGTGTCTGTTTTCTTTCCCTTTTTATTTTTTTCATTATAATAGCCATCCTAATGGGTATGAAGTGGTACATCATTGTGGCTTTGATTTGCTTTTCCCTTATGATTAGTGACATTGATCAGTTTTCGTATTCTATTGGTCATTTGTATATCTTCTTTGGGGGCTGTTGCACTGTGGGTATCGATTGCTCTGTTACGTGTATAGAGAACTTTTCATCATTTCTATAGGGAAGGTCTACTGGTGACAGATCCCCTTAGTGCTTGCTTGTATAAGAAAGACTTTATTTCTCCTTCATTTATGAAATTTAATGTTGCAG
>NW_012156062.1:1548526-1550944 GCF_000956105.1 Propithecus coquereli
TTTTTTTTTTTTTTTAATTCTAAACTCCAGTTTATCTATTTTTTTGTTGTCTATGTGTGATTTTTATGTTTTGAAAATGCTGTCATATTTTTAATTTTAGACATGATCTTTCCCCTGTCATTTCACAAAATATATTACATACTTGCATCAATACAAATTATTAGACTTGACAGAATATGCTGATTGACTTCTCTGTGTGTCTCGCCTTCAAGATTGTGTGCTCCTTAACTGCATTATACTGGGAATCTATTTCTTAATAATAAGTCATTCCAAAACTTGTTATTCACCGAAGAAAACAACCATTTTATTTGCTCATGGTTTTTCAGTTCAGCAAACTGGCCTGGGACTAGCTAGACAGGCCTTCAGGTAGTTTTGTCTGGATCGCCTTAGTGCCTAGACTGTGACTGGAAGGTCTAAGACGACTTCACTCACCAAGGGAGGCTGGCTGCAGAGAATTGCGGAGATGATTAGCGGAGCACAGGTAACCCACGGACAAAATCAATGTGAAGTCAGAGGGGTCCTACTTAACTGGCACCAGCAAGAAGAGGAATGATTAGAGGCCTGGCATATCAGTGACATTTCAGGTATCTGGTGGTCAAGGCCATGCTATCCCATTGTAAGTAAGTAAAAAAAGTCACCACTTACATTTCCCATCACAAAGAAAGAAGTACAACGCTAGACCCCATGTTACCTATTGGTGTTGCACCTGCATTCCTCTCACACTTCATACTTCAGCCACACGGAAAAACACATAAGATGAGCTGACACAAGAAAAGAAAGACTGAATGTGGTTTCTAGAGGGGTTTTCTCAGTATGTGAGTACAAGCTGAAAATGAAAAGTAGCTATATCATAGCCTCTATCAAGAATGACATTGAAAAATAAAATCAAAGGAAAATCATTCATCATCCACTGTCAGTGAACAGGGAAGTGACTGGAGATTAGAATATATACTGGCTCGTATGAGTGGCAAATAGATTGACATGCTATCTGAAGGCTGAAGATTAGAAGAGACTGGGGACAAGGAAGTCTGGAGTAGACGCATGTTAACAAATATGTCAATATGAGAACAAAGTGTGAAGATCTTCATAATGCATATTAATGTCCACCAGAGAGAATTCGATATGGGAGAGGCACTGACCATGAGATTAGACGGAGTCACTCAGCCAGCTGATGTCCGCTAGCCTCTATCTTTGGCCACCCCGATGCCAGCAAAACAGGTACTTGAAAGGACTTGCATATCAAGAGCAGGTAGCACTGTTGTTACACACGGGGGCAGAGATAGTGGCCATGCAGGGACTCCACAGTCTGTGCTCCCCCTCGCCAAAGCTGATCTAGCTAACGGTGCTAGTGAAACGGCAAAGGGGCACAGCCACTTTGGGAGGAAGTTTGGCAGTTTCTTACAAAGCTAAATATAGTCTTACCGTATAGTCCAATAATCACTCTCCTAGAAATTTACCCAAATGATCTGAAATCTTATCTTCACACAAAACCTATTCATGAATTTTTATAACGTTTCTATTCATAATTGCTAAAGTCTGAAAACAACTGAGATGCCCTTCAATGGGTAAATGAATAAACAAACTGTGTCACATACATACACAAGGAAGAATGTTAGAAACATATTACTAAGTGAAAGAAATCAGTCAGAAAAGGCTTCATACTGAGTGATTTCAACTAAATGACATTCTGTAAAAAGACAAAACTATAGTAATTGTAAACAGACAGGTGGTTTCCAAGGGTTCAGAGGGAGGAGAAAGAGGGTTGAAGAGGTGAAGCACAGGAGATTTTCAAGAGTGGTTAAACTATTCTGTGTGACACTGTAATTGTGGCTGTATGACATTATACATTTGTCAAAACCCAAAGAATTTCACAGCACAAAGTGTGAATCCAAATGTATGCAAACTTTTAAAAATTATTTAGTAGGTCAGGGAAATATCAGGATGTAATGCAAAATGTGACAAAGTATATGAAACAACCTCACTGATGGGGGTTGGGGTGGGAGAAAAAATTGCTTCTCTTAAGTAATATCAGAAAGGAGTGAGGTTTATAAAACCAGTATTGAGAGAAAGTCTAGCATTGTATTCTAGTTGAGAAAGTTTTTTAAAAATATTTTTACATTTAATTTTTATGGGTACATAATAGTTGTATATCTTTATAGGGTCCATGTGATTCTTTGATACAGGCATATAATGTGAATTAACCTAATTGTGAATTAACCAATCAGCGTAATCGGGACATCCAAAAGTTAAACCTCAGTCATTTAACTTTTCTTTGTGTTAGGAACATTCCAGTTCCACACTTTATTTCACGTGGGTGTGGGTTAACAGTACTGATACGGCTAAATGTATTCTGGAGTTGAACATTTAAATCAGTGGATAGCAGATGCTGGGAGCAAGGTTTCTTGCTGTTGGAATGGC
>NW_012156062.1:1552114-1554301 GCF_000956105.1 Propithecus coquereli
AATTAATACAAAATTTGCAAAAAATTGTCCTATTTAATACTTTATTTGTCAAAAAAGTCAATATGAATATTGAATCAAACAGAAATTTAAGGAACATATAATAGTGTTTGAAATAAAGCTATTTGTCTAAAATAACATGCAGAAAAGCTGCACAAAATATAGACATAATGTAAAATTATCTCTTAAGGATTGATGGCTATATGTGCTTGAAAGTGTGCCACAGTTTGTAATGTTCGTGCTGAAAATAGCAATTCATAGCATAAAGTAAGTTAACACGTATTTTCTAAATGGTAATCAACAATATCACCAATAAAATATGTCGAGGAATAGTCATAGTATTTGGGAAGGTATCAAGAGGGTTGATAAAACTAAAATAACGATCTCATCTAAGTACTCACTCAAGTCATTCTAGCCAATGTATCAAAATATAGTTTTTAGAATGTGAGACGTTTAAAATAAATTTAAAAGTTTATAGATGACAATATAAAATATTCAGTTTATACTCTGAACATAAAAATGGAAACAAACAAAAAAGAAAGAAAAAATTACACTCTATCTTTGAAAGTCTGACATCATAAAATATATTACAAAGGAAATGGCCTCTCGAAAGCAGTTGAATATTTCAAATTCAGTGCTATTTATTCTATAAGTTTGCTTTTTAAAATGTTATTGGAAAACTCAAAATGGTAAAACATACCTTATTATTACACATTTTGACTACTGATTATTCAAAATAGTTTTTTTTTCTGTAAATGTCAGATTCTAGGGATGATGATATAAATTAGAGAATAGGGAGTAAAAGAGATTAACTGTCTATACACTGCCAAACAAAAGATTTTCAAGTTTTTGACTCCCAGAAGCCCAAGCAGCCAAACTCGTGCACCCACAGGAGTGTGCAAAAAATAAAGGGGGGTGGGGTCACCTGAATCTTCATCTCCTTTTAACAAACGTCGAGCTAACTTCTTACTGATAACATGCACATAAAATTTCCCTCAGTTTAAAAAAATATTTCCCTAAAATAAATAAAATATTAATTGAATAACAATCTATCCTTAAATATTTGAAGAAGAGAGGGTTCGGGCCCTAAGTAGAACTAAAGGCAAAAAAACCCTCATCTGTAAGTGAAAATGAGTTCTTGATGCAGCTATGTACTTACTATGGAATCATCAGCTGAGTGGAAATTCTTTATTCTAGTGGTCAGTTAGCATTAATTCTAAAAATAACTATATATGTGACATTAGGGAATATTTTGTACTGTGTGAGCTTGGAAAATGTAAAGATTAACATCTCGTCTATAACACGTGTACTAGTGTCATTTCCCGTGTATACACCTATGCCCCATTGACATAACTTCCCCTTATATTGCATTTGGATAAAAATATTTTCTAATTTCATTCAACAGTGTCAACACTAATCAACCTATCTTCTACAAAATGTTGCGACATGCCAAAAAATGTATCCTCTGATCAAGTTAGTTTGGGAAGGAGCATGCAGTTACTCTCTGGTGTGTATTCACAATACAGCTTAGCATACTGAAGCTTCTGATAAGGTCAGTAATATACTTCACTTTATTTAATCCTGAGATTCTTAAATATATCTGATTTTGAAATGTTTTCTTTTTTGGTAGAAGGAAGAAGTAAATAGCCCTATTATGAGGAATGCATGTATAACAAAACCTTCAATAAGTGAAATTTATTTTGTTATCACTCCTATTCATCATTCTGCTGCCACAAAACAGGTCCTTTCTATTACTAAAGATGCCCTTTGTGTGCCACAGCCTCAAGAGGCCACAGCAATCTCCTTTTACCTGTACTTCCCGTCTCTCTGGCTAGACCTCAGGCACTTTAAGAGAAAAAGAGATATACTATAAACATTTTCAATTCAGCAACTGCTTGAAACAGTATCTTGTACACAGTGTACATTCAAATAATTTTGACAACTTATTTATTGGTGTTTTCTATTGAAGGCTCACCATATCAGCATGTCTTTAAGAAATACTTAAGGCAAAATGTGCGCCGAGTGTGGTGCTTGTGTTTAATTGGATACCAATAAATGTGGAGTAGGAGAACTAAAATGCAATGGAAACTATACAATATTGTCCAGGTACTTGATGTGATTGTCCCTAGTCCAACTTCCTAAATCTACATAGACCAACATTATAGAAACGATATGTTAAACTAAAAAAAA
>NW_012156062.1:1556236-1559496 GCF_000956105.1 Propithecus coquereli
GAAAAGTAAAACCTCTCAGAAGGTTATCCTGGAGGGAAGATACAAGATCCAATGTGTTGAAAGAAGCTCTTGAATATGCCAAAAGGAAAAAAAAATAATACAGAACTAGGAAGGTCTAACTAATTATGCTTCACCATACACGATCCGCTTTCCACTTAAGACATGAGTGACGAATTCAGTGAGATGAGAGCTTGGTCCAAGGGCAGGAAAGTATCAAGGGGATCTGTGGGTTCCTGGAAGAAAGAACATGCCTATTGTAGTTTAAACAGTCTGGATTGGGGCTCAAATCTAAGGAGAGAAAGCACGTTTTGGATTGAATCTGAGAATTAAATCTTGCCCACCTGAGAGATTCAGTGCTTAGACCTGGGAAGTTAAAGAGAAAAAAAACATTAATAAAAGCCTCATATTATTCTGATTAGAAGATGTCACGAAAAAGTAGATGGACTCAAAGTCTCTCACCAGGAGTCTTTGGCTCTTTTCCGTTGCCACTTCCCTCAAATTGGAGATGACAGATCGTACGTTCCTTCACATTTTTACAGCTAACTGTGGCAGTGCAATCAGCACGAAGTTGCTGATTACTGGGGTGAGCGCTGCTTCAGGGTTATCTCCAAACTCAAGGCAGGGGATCCCTCAGGAATATTGCCTACATACCTTAACAGCACTGAACTGCCTCGACCCCTTCTAGGGAACCATTTCAACCATCCTTGTGTAAGACTGGCGGGAAAGAGTAGCTATAGCTGTACTCTTATTGATCATGCCAGCTATGCAGCCAATTTTGAAATTTGTATTGTCGTGTGTAAAAGTCACTATCATCTTGTTTCATTGAGTTTGATGTTAATGAGCATGTTTATGAGATGAATACTTTCCACCCACACTTCAAAAAACACCCCATGAAACATATGGATGATAGCCCTTTTTTAAAATTTTTTGTTTATTTCAGCATCTTACGGGGGTACAAATCTTTAGGTTACGTAGATTGCCTTCGCCCCACCCAAGTCAGAGCTTCAATTGTGTCCATCCCCCAAACAGTGTGCACCACACTCATTATGTGTGTATGTACCCATCCCCTCGTCCGCCCTCCCGTCTGCCCTACACCTGATGAATGTTATTACTAAATGTGCACTTACGTGTTGATCAGTTAATAGCCATTTGATGGTGAGTACATGTGGTGCTTGTTTTTCCATTTTTGTGATACTTCACTTAGTAGAATGGGCCCCAGCTCTATCCAGGATAATACAAGAGGTGCTAGATCACCATTGTTTTTTGAGGCTGAATAGAACTCCATGGTATACATATACCACATTTTGTTAATCCACTCATGTATTGATGGACACTTGGGTTGTTTCCACATCTTTGCAACTGTGAATTGTGCTGCTATAAACATTCTACTGCAGATGTCTTTTTTCATAGAGTGTCTTTTCTTCCTTTGGGTAGATGCCCAGTAATGGGATTGATGAATCAAATGGTAGTTCTACTTGTATCTCTTTGAGGTATCTCCATATTGCTTTCCACAGAGGTTGCACTAGTTTGCAGTCCCACCAGCAATGTATGGGTGTTCCTATCTCTCTGCATCCACGCCAACATTTATCGTTTTGGGACCTTTTGATAAAGGCCATTCTCAGTGGAGATAAGTGATATCTCATTGTGGTTTTGATTTGCATTTCCTTGATGATTAGAGATGTTGAGCATTTTTTCATGTGTTTCTTGGCCATTAATAATAATTTGCTAGGAGTTCATGGGGCTGGATGCAGATTTTGGATGTCAAAATCTGTTAGTCTACTTTTTTATTCCTCACTGCAGTTCCTAGGCCAGAAAAATGGGCATCTGAGCCTCTGTCAGTGTCTCGCAGTCTATTACAACTCTAGATGTTGTATTAAAGGTTAATAAGAATGCTAACTTTTAAGAGACCTGAAGATTCTAGACAGCTTTTCTCTGCATTGCTTCATACCTATGGCCTTCATTTGATAATGCAATATTGGGACATTGAGCACTTAATCCATCAACAACTCTTTACAAGACTCTCATAGAAAGTACTTGGCCCCCCATTTGTTTTTTATTCTCCAAAGAATGATGAAGGACCAGTTGTGAGATTCAAGATGCTATCACTAAATAGGTGGATAGCTAAAGAGTAGTTGGATTCTTTCGCAATCTACCAAAACCAAAAAACCAAAAACCTAAATAAATTAACACACTTAGGTAATTTATGTCTCCAACTAACTTGATCAACAATCACCTATATTAATGAAAAATATTAGAATATTATAGGGCATGTCTTTTACACTACAATATAGTTTTCACTAGTTTTGGATTTATAACAATGATAAAAATCATGTTGTAGAGATCTGGAAAACCCTCACTAGGGCAGTGGAGAGATTTTCATTAGATTCAATTCTACTTTCCGGGAAAACTTTCTTATTCATTGTTCTCTGAATCCAACTTCTGGGAGGTTCCTCCTTGTCCAATAACTTCCTTGACCACATATGATGTGGGTGATATGGAGGAAAGTCTTCATGAGGGTTGAGCAGTTTTTATACTCCATGTTGTACTTGTCCAAGTTTTGGCATCCAAGTGTTGGATTTGCAAATCTCTCTCCCCACAAGTTCTTGAGAAAAATGCTTAACACAGTGCCTGAGATAAAAAAAAAAAAAAAAAAAAAACATAGCACTCAATCAGTGTTTCATTACCATCATTTTTAAATGAGAACTAATATTTCTAATAATTTGATAGATTTCATTTGACATCTTATTTTGTAGCATCCACCTATATTTATCAATCATATTTCTTGTTTCAAGCTGGAAAAAATGCCTCCCATGTACATAGCTGAACTGCAATTAACTATTGGAAGGTTGTAATAGATAAAAAATATGAACTATAACAAAAAAACAAAGAACGTATGAAAAGAGGTCAAATGCCACCTTAGAAAATTCTAATTTTGGTAGAAGTTTTGTCATATTTCTACAACTTTAGCTAAAAAGAATATAAAGAGGTTTGTATTTATGTCAAGAAGATCTGAAGTTAAAAGTGACAAAAATCCACAGAAATTTACTGGATATCAATGAGTAAAGATGACATACCATGATAATAAAAAAAATAAATAAAACTAAGCTGAACTAAGCTGTAAAATGAGATACAGCAATTTCATTTTAAAATTGTGGTGACCTGATATATTTTAAAACTGAATGTGTAAATCCTAGAAAACACTTGTGTGGTGTTTATAAAATCAGGTGTGCATAAATTAGGTGTGCATACATTAGAACTTT
>NW_012156062.1:1561721-1563840 GCF_000956105.1 Propithecus coquereli
AACAGTCAAGCAGAAGATCAAATCAAAAACGCAATTCCTTTTACAATAGCCTCAAAGAAAATTAAATATCTAGGAATATATTTAGCGAAAGATGTAAGAGACTTATACAGGGAGAACTATGAAACATTGGAAGCTTTTGAAAAATACCTGTAAATGTTATGATTTCATTTTTTTCTTCAATAGATCCCAAGTATCAATAATTTTAAAAGCTCACAAGTGATTCTATTGTTAGTCAACTTTGAGAATTACTGCCTAAGAACAGTTAAATGTAGATAATCACATATTGCATAAATTTAAACTTTCGTGCATATTATTTGTGTATTAAAATCTATAAAAACTTATCAGAATATTAAAATATGGAAAAAGATAAGACAAACATAACAGACTTATGATAATAAGAATCCTTTTTACAACGAGGAATTATAATTTTGTACTTGAAATTTTAATCAATATATTCACTTTATGTCCATAGAAGGCTTCCGCATTAGTTTTTCAAAATGTTTTTCTCCATTGGTTATGTTGAATACCATGAATCATTTTGCGCAAATATCTGTCTGAGCAAAAGTGTCTTTCTTTTCTGGCATTAATGTTCTCTGTTTCAACTCCTAAATCTTGTTTTCCTACATTTTTCACACTTTTCCTCTCCTTTCTTCATTAATGCTTGAATTATTTTTAAGTATTTCTTATAGCCTTATCATTTATATATTGTAAAAAGTAAATTCATAAATAGGCTATTGTTTTTGTAACTGAATTTATATAAGGTGTTGTTTGGGAGAAATGCCTAATTGTATGTAGATTGACTTTTGTCAGATATTCTATATTGAAAGATGCCATAGCATTTGCTACCAATCATAGTTAAATATAATTTCTATGTATGCTAAAATATACATAATACTTTTCATGCTTAGGATACAATAGTGCATCTTGCTAATGGACTTAAAATACTGTCTTATCCATAAGTTCACCCATTATTTGATTAACTTAATAAATAAGTTATTATTGTATCAAGTATAAATTATAACAAGTTCATTAAATAATAAGTAATTTATGAGTGTCAAAGAATGAATATGAGATTTTCCCTTTTCATTGTATGCATGTGAATATATATAATCATATTCATGTGAGCATATATAATCATATGCATGTGCATGTCTATAACCATAGAAATGCACCACAGACATCTACCCATCTTCAGAATATTACATACAATGCACATATTATATACAGTATGTATTCCTGCAGAACATTATATATATGTATGTATACACATATCTATAGATATTAGAAGAAAATATATTGTTGAAAATGTTGTTTATTGGACATATATATAAATCTCTTTTATAAACTAACTAGCAAATCACTATGAAGACAGAAATTACAGGCCATAATATTGTCACTTTTTCATTCTTATTGAGCAGTGCAGTGCACAAAAAAGGTGCACAGTAATTATTCTCTTTATTACACAGAGGTGCAAGACTAACTTACCAGTAGAGCTTTATACCACTCTAATATGGAGCCTTCAACATTAGCATCAAAAACAATTATTTTTATTTTTCCCATTTAAAAATGATCCAAATTTTGGCAAAAAAAAATGTATATCTGTTTGTAAAAGCGAATTTTTTTCTGCAATGTGTATATATAATGATTTATCTGCTTTTGTGAACCAGAATATAATAGAATATTGACATCATAAACACTTCACATGCTAATACTTCTGGATCAAATTATTACTTAACTAACAATTTCTGAAAGGCTTATGAAATTTTTTCACTATTCTCATTAATACACATGAAGCAAATTCATTGGCATTGCAAATTCTTCATCATTAATGAAAGATTAAGCCAAATGAAAATATAGTGTTAACTTTAAAACTTATGTTTTAGAAATAAACATTCCACTGCCGTTTATGAGCATGAAATAAAATAGTCTCGGGAGCATCATCGTAAATGTGACTTTACAGGACTTAAAGTCATAAATTACTTTCCAATGGGCTACAGAAGTAGAAGCTAGGATTTGGGAAGACGGGAAGTTGTGTGACAAGAATTTTTGATTATTATTTAGTATATAATGAAGTTCATTGAAAAAAGAAATAGGAAGTCTGTTACTCAATTTTCACCTC
>NW_012156062.1:1563890-1564452 GCF_000956105.1 Propithecus coquereli
TTAAAAGATCATATTGGGCATTGGATATTTCTTTCTTACAAAAAATTCTAGAGAGAAAGAGCTACTTGATATTTATTTAATATCCTTATGTTTTGAAAATTTATCATGAACTCTAGGTATATTCAGCATAAATATTTGATTTCATGTAAAATAGTGAAGCTTAATAATTTCATCTTTTATTAAATGATAATTATTCCTGATACTGTATAATAGTCACATTTTTAAAGAACCGAGTTGCTTAAAATACATAGAACCTCAGTATATGTATGTGTTTATATGCAGCAGTTCATTTTGATAATAATTCTAGGTCAAAAGGAAATAATTTAATAGCCTACCACAGCTCTCTATTAAAGAGAATATTTTTATCCATAAACTGCTCATATAACTTTAAGACAGGTATCACCATTTTTTCTGCAATAGGAATTCATCTGTTACTTCACAATATGAAAGTTATATGACTTAATTGTAATACCAATACAATCTGTTATGGTTTATTTGAAATTTATTTACATTAAAAATACACTTTGTAGAGGAAAGTTAGATAATTAGATACTCTATTTTT
>NW_012156062.1:1564502-1566131 GCF_000956105.1 Propithecus coquereli
TCGTAAATGTGACTTTACAGGACTTAAAGTCATAAATTACTTTCCAATGGGCTACAGAAGTAGAAGCTAGGATTTGGGAAGACAGGAAGTTGTGTGACAAGAATTTTTGATTATTATTTAGTATATAATGAAGTTCATTGAAAAAAGAAATAGGAAGTCTGTTACTCAATTTTCACCTCAAATGGAAACAAAAATCCAATCAACATGTTTAAAACCTTGCTTATATATTAGATTATTATTTATATGACTTTATAGTAAAATGTAATGTGTTTTGATGATTCTCAAAAACTTGACATTTAATCTCATTAATTTTTTATTGAAAACATGTATTTTAGCAAAAACAGAATTGATATGCCTATAACTTTTTTAGGATTAGGTCCTAATAAATACATAAAGTCTTCTTTGGAGAAATGTCTATTTGAATCATTAGCCCATTTTTTAATCAGAATGTTATATTTTTCACTATTGAGTTATGTGTTCCTGCCATAGTTTGGAAATCAACCCTTTATCTGATGTATGGGTTGTGAACATTTATCTCATTATGTAGGCTGCCTTTTCACTGTTATTTCTTTTGCTGTGTTTTTTAGTTCAACATAGTCCCACTTGTCTATTTTTGCTTTTGTTGTCTGTGCTTTTAGTGTTATATCCATTAAATCGTTGTCAAGAGCAATGTCCTGAAGATTTTTTCCGTACTTTCTTCTTAGAGTTTTACAATTTTATGTCTTACATTTAAGTCTTAAATCCATTTTGTGTTACTTTTTGTATATGGGATAAAGTAAGGGTCACATTTCATTCTTTTGTATGTGGATATCTAGTTTTTCCAGCTCCAAAGGATACATACAAATGGGCAACAGGTATATGAAATCATGCTCAATATCACTAATTATCAGCAAAATGCAAAATCAAAACCACAATGAGATATCACCTCACATCCTTTAGGATGGCTATTATCAAGGAGACAAAAGACAACAAGTGCTGCAGAGGATATGGAAAGGTTAGAGCTCTTGTACATTGTTTGCAGGAAAGCAAAATGATATAATTGCTATGAAAACATTTTAGAGGTTCCTCAAAAAATTAAAGATAGGACTACTATATGATCCAGGAATCCCACTTCTGGATATTTATCCGCAATAATTGAATTCAAGATCTTGAAGAAGTATTGCTACTCCTATGTTCACTGCAGCACTATTCAAAATAGTCAAGACATGGATATAACCTGAATGCCTATTGGCAGACGAATGAATAAAAAACACGTGATACGTACATACAACAGAATATTATTCAGCCTTAGAAAAGAAGGAATCATATAATATGTGACAAAATGGATGGACCTTGAGGACATTATGATAATTGAAATAAGTCAGTGAAAGGCCAAGTATTGCACATTTCATTTATACGAAGTATCTAAAACAGTTAAACTCATAAACACAAAGAGCAGAAAGGAGGTTGCCAGGGCTGTGGAGAGCGGAAGTGAGGAGTTGCTAATCAACAGGTACAAAGTTCAGTTATGCAAGATGAATATATCCTAGAGGTCTGCTGTACAACAACGTGCCTGTAGTTAATGATATTTTATTATACTCTTACAAATATATTAAGAGACTAGATTCTATACTAAGTGTTCTTAGTATA
>NW_012156062.1:1576171-1576711 GCF_000956105.1 Propithecus coquereli
TACTATCATTAAACAAACAATATCTTAAAATGTTACTATTCATAATAGGATTAAGAAACATCAAAAGTCTGGAAATAATTTTAACAAGTAATATATAAGACCTATAGGCAAAAATTATAAGACATCAAATGGGGAGATCTAGGCCAATCTAGGCTATGTTTATGATTGGAAAACATTTGGATTTAGTTTTCCCAAATTCATTGATAGCTCTAACACAAATCAAATCCCCAAATCTAAGTAGGATTTTTTTTTACCAAGAAAGATAAACTGAATTTAAAATTTATATGATATTTAAAAAGGCTAATACTGAAAAAAAAAGAATAAAGTTAGAAGACTTAGAGTACCAAAACCAAGACATCTTATAAAGCATTAGTAGTAACAAGGCAAAGTTGTATTGGCGCAAAGGTATTTATATTGATGAATGGAATGGAATAGAGAGTAAAATCAAAGACACACATACATGTCATCTGACTAATGACAAGTACAACACAGTGGTACAGGGTGAGGGGTAGGAAAGTGGAGGGTAAATGGGAGACTAAT
>NW_012156062.1:1576761-1580138 GCF_000956105.1 Propithecus coquereli
CTGGATATACTTGGAATATATATTCTATAGGAACAACTCTGTACACAGACTATTTTCTATATATATCTCTATTTCTCACGGAAAGCTAATCATAAAATGATTTAATCCATATCTATGCAAATTACATAAAATAAATGTTTATAAATAAACACATCTGTATATATTAATGGTTTTTCCTCCATTTTGTCACAATTTTGTCAGAAGTTGGTATTATGAAAAATGCCACTTCATAAAGTCAGTTAGGAAGCTTTCTGTCCTCTCTCTAATCTTGACTAGTTTCATTAAGATAGGAATTACCTGTTCTTAAAGATCAGCTCAGAGTCTTTCATCTTACCTTCCACTTGGGAACAGAAGGATTAGGGGTAGTCCTGCAATCCATTCCCTCCCTTTATCACGACAACCAGGTAAAGTAAGAATGATGATCTAGTCAAGTCTCCTTATAAGATGCTGATGATATATCTCCTGGAAAACGTAATGTTACTTACTAGCGGAGTCCTTATCTGGGCTGTCTAGGTCAGATTATGTTAAACCAACTCAGAGTCTATGGATTTATGGAATATGGCTCCCTGAAATGTTCATGCCAGCTGTGTGATTCATGCAGTGAGAACAGGAAGTTTTTTATAAGTGAAATAGTTCCCTTTTGTGTAGGTGAGGACTGCATGTCTCCCTCAGGGACTTTGTATGTTAAATCTGGAGAAGATATTATTCAAACATTGCAGGAAAGGATCTGAGAGGAGGCATGAATGTCTTGGACTGTGCTTTTCTGGGCTTGCAATTACTTGTATACATGAAATTATTAGAATGTTTAAAATTTTTAAGATTTTTGATTCTTATTGGATTTAACAATCTGGCACTTTGTATTGTTTTACCAGGCTTCTGTCAATTTTTAATTTTGCTGACTAGAAGAGTTTAGAAATTTACCTGATACCAAGATATTTCCTAGAAGAATATAAATAGCAATTAATAAAGATGAATATTCAGAGATTCAAACAGAAAGAACAAAGTCACACCAAGTGAGTGAATAAACATTGAATGATGAACTAACCACTGAAATAGAGCAGAAACAAAATAGCAAAAAAAAAAAATCCCAAAATATCTTGTGAGGAAGCCTGCGGGTTAAAGAAAGATAAATTTGAGTGTATGGAAAAGCAATTGATCCCAGTATAAATTAGTTGCAAGGTACTCGATTTGTTCTGAGAATTATTAGCTACTTTATATGATTATAATATACATTATGCATAGTATTTATAGAAATTTAAACTATATAATTTGTGTGACATATAAAATACATGTACCTTAATTTATGAAAAAGAGCCAGTAAAAATGGTAAACACTGATATTTCTGCCCCCCCCACCTTTGTTGATAATACGTGAATAGTCTGGCCACAGTAGCTATACTTAATGAACAATCATTAATCACCTAGTGGCAGACACCAGCAATAAAAGCAAAGTACATGGGAGGAATTACAAAGCCTTTGTAAGAATTGCCCTGAAACTTCAAGTTCTTTGAAGTAATGGAAAAGTTTATAAAGACAGTAGATGAATAAAAGTAAAAATGCAACTTCCAAATGCAACCAAGTCATACAGGATATGTGTTTGCTCATTTATCCTTTTGGGTCTCCTAACTTTTAACTCTAATGGGTTCTCTGTATCTCTGATTCAGAATTTATAATAGCTTTGAATTAGAATCTCTGTGACTAAGTCTAATTTTCCCTCCTGAACTATTCCCTAGTTATGGGCAATAATTATATCTATTTTTATTTGTTATCTATATGTTATCTATTTATATGTTTAGTGTCTAGCAGAATTGGCATTTAATAGATGTTGAATAAAGGTTGATAGCATGTGTGTGTGTGAGAACAAAAAGAAAGGGCAGCATGGCTATCTCTTAAAAGATCATTTCCAAAACGATTATTTTTTTAGGAGTAGATTTCATTTATCCCCAAGGCAATTGTTCATTCTTGCTTGTTGGTTTGTTCTCTTATTGCTATACCCATCACAGAATATGATAAATTAATTGAAATCATATTTTAATACTTCTATAAATGCAAGAGGGATATTTTCCTCATGAAATGATTTACAAAACTTTAATTCATCTGGCTCTTTGAAGTCAACAAAATAATGGTGTAGACACATAATAAAGGAACTAATATATTGATAATTAGGATTAACAGAAAAATCCTATTCCTCTAATATAATTCCAAGGAGACAAAAATCATAATGCTTAGGAAGAATAAAAAATAAAGGTTATTAGTAGGGCATCACCCTAATAATCTGGGGATATGGATTTCATGAAATCAGTGCATTGCAATACACAGCTTGGTCAGAACATTTCTCTTAGATTTTATCTGTCTATCTATCTATCTATCTATCTATCTGTCTATCTATCTATCCATCTGACAATGTTCTTGCTATGTTGCCCAGGCTGGCCTTGAACTCTTGGGCTCAAGCAATCCTCCCACTTCAGCATCTCAAGTAGCTGGGACTATAGGCATGCGCCATCTCACCTGGCCTCTTGCATTTGTAATATTTTAAAATTTGTACACACTTTGAAAAATAAGAGAGATTTAGAGAGATTTGTGTGACATTTTTATCATGTCCTGGAAAAATAACTTTAAATGACATAGCATAAGGAATACATGTTAAATAGGGAATTTAAGTTCAATATTCATCCAATGCTTTAGTCACTTTTAAAATATGTGTTGAAAGTCACTGTGTAGAGGTTAAGAAAATGTCTAGCCACTTAAAATGAGTTCAAGTATGGTAGCTAAAGAAAAGGACATCCTAAGAGACCAAAACTTTAAATATAAATGCTGAGCAACCTAGTAATCCTGATGAAATAGATGAAGCAGGATTTTGACCAGAGGCTGGAGTGAATATAGGCAATGAGAAAATTAACTGAGTCGAAGACAATCCTCGCTGAGTGCAAAGTGCCCATTGACATGGCTGCCCTTCTTTGTAGGTGGCTTCGGTACTGTAACTGATTCTCGTCAAAGCATTCTGCTGCTTCTGAGATATGTCACTTTTGCTTTGAAGCAGTTAAGAGCTGTGTGCCTCCTCATTTACTCTCTTTTCCTGGTGCAGTGAGTGTCAGCCATGTGTTCAGATGATGATATAATTTTGGGAAGGAGCCTGGATTTCTAAGTTACCAAGAACATGATGGCCCCACAACCCCCATCAGGTACCACATGCACTAGAAAGAAACTTGTAATAGAAATCTCTTTTATAAATACACATGGGAAAACTTTAACAAATATCAACTATCATATATACACACACATATATAATAACACTGTGTGGGCTAATTCTAGTTATGCATTATTGGTTCAACACTTGGAAATTACTCCGTGTAATTCTCAACACTAACAGTAAAAATA
>NW_012156062.1:1581488-1584312 GCF_000956105.1 Propithecus coquereli
AGATGGCCTGCAGATCTGTAATTGAAAAGTAAAACAATAGCTTTTAGTGGAATACATAGGAAAATATCTTTTCACTTTGAAGTATGCAACATTAGATGGACCCAGAAGTGTAAACAATATGACAAAAACATGACAAATTGAATTATATTAAAATAAAAAAATTTAGTTCATCAAAAAGACACAACTTAGAAAAAAATGCAACTAAAATATGGGAGAAAAAATCCCAGCACATTTATTCAACAAAATAACATATCCCCAAAATATAATGAATTTCTAATGACCTTACAGAAAAAATGGACAAAATCTTCACAACAAAATGATACCCAAATTGCCAATAAACATATGATTAAGTGCTTTTCTAGGTAATGAAACGCTACAGTGTAATTTCTCTCGACTCTGTCTGAATGGCAACGACTCACTCACAAATCTAATAAACCACCAAGTGAGAATAAGGATAGGAAACAACTGAAACCCCCGTTCACTACAAATGGGAGTGCAAATTTGCAAAGTCACTTTGCAACATGGCCGTATCTACTAAAGCTGCGAATTTCTGTAAGTTATGACACAGGACTTCCATTCTCCTTCAGTGTATACCCCACAGAAATACACATATGTTCACATAAAGATTTCTGCCATCTTGTTTCTTGCAGTAACTTTCATAATAGCCCCAAACTACAAATTAACCAAATACTCATCAGTGGTAGAGTGGCTAAATATATTGTAGGGTACTACAGAGCACTGGGGATGAATAATCAACAACTGCATGTCAATTTGGGAACATTTCTCACAAATATAATGTTGAGTGAAAAAAAGCCAAGCACCACATTATGTTTTATTAATCTATGATTTCATTCACACAGAGTACATAGTCAAAATAAACCTATTCTTTTAGAAATAATGATCATGATTATCAGTAGGGGTATTGACTGAAAGGGAGAAGAGGAGCTTTCTCATTTGCTGATAATGTTGTAATTTATGTTCTGGTTGATAAACAGATTTGTTTAGCATATTGAAAATATTTTGTTCTGGACATTTATGATACATATGGTATTTTCCCCTCCCGATCAAAATCAAATTCTTTAAATATTTCTCGCTTTTTTTTTGGCTTTTCATGTATTCTTCAATGTTTCAATCCATTCTAATCTGTCTTTTAATATTGTTAAATCCAACTGATATGTTGCTGTCTTACCTCAGTTGATATCTGTCTCAGTATTAACTTGGTAATAATCGATGTTATTGCCTATTCTTTCATTTACAATCCCCTAATTTCACTTCATTAAACTAGACACCTCCTGGTTTATTCTGATATCCTCTACTACTTCTTATCTGTATGATTCATGTAGGTAACCAACATTCACATACATGACTTCAGTCTTCACGGATTAAACCAATGACTTCCAAATTTTGTCTTTAGACTTGAGCTCTAACTCACTCAATCCTGTGCACTGCTCATAACCACCCTCTGGATATATAAAAGTTACCTCAATCTCAGCATTCCTAAATTTTCTCATGATTTTTCCACCAAACCTGTCTCTCTCTTCCAGTATTCAAAATCTCAAGAAACGGCCCAGTCACTCTACCAGTCTGCAGGTCAGAAACCAAGACCTGTCCTTGATCTCACCGTTTCTCTCATGCTCTATACACAATTTGTTCTTAAACCCAACAATTGTACCTTCAAAATAATCTCTCCTACGGGAGGTTATTCGCCATTTTTATTACTACCATTATCCTAATTCAAACTTCAGTTACCTTTGATCTGAACCATCGCCTTTCCTCCTCTACTTGTCTCTCTGTTTCCGTCTTTGATCCCTACTAATCCATTTTCTACAGGGCCAAAATAACCTTATCAAAACACGAATCCAGTCTATTCTGTGGTGATCCTCCCAGATCCCTTTTCCTAGGATGAACCAGCTAGGAGATATTCCCACTCACTGGCAATAGTTGCTGCTTTCAGCACAGGGCTGGGGCCCTCACAGGAAAGTACACTAGGTCTAACGCAAGTGTCTCACCCATCTTGGGAGTCCCTCCTGGAAAACAAGCCCCTTGCCTCAGGGAACAAGCTCTGGCCAGTAACTGGCTGATACGAGACTCAGAGGCCCTCACCTTTTGCCAGAATTTAATACAACTTTGGAGGGCCTTGCCAGATGAAGTTTCCTGTTAAATAGTCTGTGACTTCGAGTGGAATTGCACGGCAATTCACCTCCTCCCTCTGCCTAATCCCGCCGCCTTCTTTTCTCACAGAGTACACCACAAAAAGCTTTCTGCTCACAGCCCTCCTTCTGCGTGTGCATTTCCAGAAAGCCATTCTAAGATCCTCTCAATTTCTAAGACGGGAAACTATCAAATTGGTTTTATTGTTTTTAATAAAAAAAGAAAAAGAATACCTCAACCTGCTTTACGGTGCTGTGTGCGGTGCGAATCTTCCCTCACCTTTATCTCTTGCCTTAAACTGCAGTCTCATTAGTACCCTTTCAATTTGCAAATCAAGATACTCTGCCACAGCACATTGTTTGCATTTGCCTTTCCCTCTGCCTGGAATGCCCTTCCTCCCTCAACAGATTGTTAACTCCTTATTCTCCGGATTTCAGTATCTCTGGGTGGAGATAGATATTCCCGGTCTCTAGGCTGGTTCAGTTATTCCCTCCTCGTTCGTTTCTGTTATTACCACACCCCCATGACATGCTGTGTCCTAGGAGACAGCAACTATGGCCCCCAGGCCAAACCAGTGTGCCACCTATTTTACTAAATAAAGTTTTTTTTCAAAAGAAAGACATGCCTGTAGATTTTGTCTAAGACTGCTTTCACACCATCTGGCCCCTTCCAG
>NW_012156062.1:1584802-1586567 GCF_000956105.1 Propithecus coquereli
TAATATGAGGATATAATATGCATTTGCATATATAAAATAACTAAATGGATATCACGTATAGGCTTTTGGTCTTTTTTTTAATTTTTGCATACTAAGATTTGAATAGTGCTTAATAAATTTTACTATTTTTACATAATTATAGGAATTCCAAAGAACATGGAAACTATGTACACATATATAATCTTTTACTTCGATCTAACCCCATATCACTGAAAGGATTATTGTTAATGTGAGGATATAATATGCATTTGCATATATAAAATAACCAAATGGATATCACGTATAGGCTTTTGGTCTTTTTTTTAATTTTTGCATACTAATCTGTGTTCAGGATTTTGAGGACATTGCAATTTTTACAAAAAGCTGTCAGAAATAGCAATGTTAATTGCTAACATTTATTGAATAGTTTACATGCATTAACAATTAATCCTCCCAACAAACCCATGAGTAAAGAACTATTATTATTTGCACTTACAGATAAGAAAGGTGAGAAGGATAGAGACAGTAAATAATTTACCAGGACTGATGGAGAACCTGAGCTATAGTAGTTGTTCAATCTTTATGTTTGTAATAACAAATAAACACTTTTGGGGGAAAAAAAGAAAACTAATCATGTGAGGTTATTATGTAAATATTTGTATTATTCAATTTTAAAACATCTTTTTATTAATATTAATTGTTTAATTACAAATGTTCCTGAAATGATCACTCATTACAAGTCTTTCCCACACAAACCAAAATTGTCTTATTAATAGTTTGGTAATGACTAGTCATTTCCAAGCTATTAAACTCAATTTTTTTAAAATCCCTTTTTCTGAGCTGTAAGTTGAGCAGTGGACACAGGCCTAACCCCTCAGGGCAGGCTGTGGTCGCAACTACGTTAATTGACTGCACAAAAGTACATCCAACTCTTGGTCTGATAAATCCTGTTTCAGTGACACTAGCCACATGCAAAAATAGGTAAACATTCCCCTACCTTCAGGTGTTGTCATGGTGATCAAGACAAGGGAGCAAACTGCATTCCATGGCACTGTGAAGCCGGTTGTCTGGCAGTGCCATAGAGGCCACTTTTGGCTTTGTTCTGACACCGTGGTATCTGAGGCGCGGGCATGTGTCACTAGAGCATTCATGCTTGTTTTCCAACATCGCAGTTATTAGATGTTTTCTCACTCCAATTTTATCTTTCCGGTTCAAATACGAAAGAAGGCTTGTCTCATAATTATGATCTTCCCCGTGTTTCTATACCTGTTTTGCTGTGCCCCAGATGACTTATTGAGTTTTTGCTCCAAAATAATCTGTTTTATTCCTGAATATTCCACATGTCGTGGTTTTCTAATTATTAATATTTCAACTGCAAGTAGGCTGGGAAAGAGGTTATAGGATGAATACTATTCTCCCTGGGCCAGGCATGATCCACTCAGGTGACACAATCTTAAGTCATAGAAATGGGCTCTCCCTACACCTTTGTTGGTTCGTGAGTCAGTTTATTCTCTGCATATGCATGTATGTTTTCTCAGCCTTTTCTGTTTACTGTCAGCTAAACCTAGCACTCCATAGGAAACTTCACTGTGATTTTCTAGCTGTAAATTCACTACCACTGCCCTTAAATGGATTATTTGAGGTGTTTATAGTTCCTTTCCTTTTCCCAGGGCCCAGGTATCAGGTATGATTTTTAATCTTGTTTCTCATGCTGGGAGAAAATTGTGCACTTAAGAATTGCCAGTGGCTTCATTTCTATGCAAGTTATTTTCCAAAAGGGAAATAC
>NW_012156062.1:1590377-1590994 GCF_000956105.1 Propithecus coquereli
ATATTTATAAAAATTGTTGATATGGTTATTGCTTTTTACTATTGAGATAAAAAATTGAAACATTGTATTAATTCATGATGCCTAGGAATACCTTTTGACTAAACTCAACCTATACTTAAAAGTAAAACAGGATATGAGTGAAATATGGAGGAAGTAGTCTTGGCTTAAACAAGGCTTTACTAAGAGAAGGAGGAAAGAGTTTGTGGAACCAAATGAACAGGTGTAACTTATAGTGTAGGTAAAGTGCTCAGCCCAATACAGCATATCCTCATATAACTAAGTTATCATGGTGATAATCATAATGAATAATGATGATTGTGGAGTAAAATAATACATATTTCCTTATAAAGTTGTTAAAAAATGAAAAAGTAGCAGTAAAAGGTTGAGATACAAAAAGAAATAGTTCTCTTATTTTGAAACTGACTGGTAATTTTGTTATAGTGAATTAATAGATAAATTTAGATTCTCCCTCAAAGAATTAAATATATCTATTAGCTGAGGTAATGGATCTCTGTAAATACTACAGAAAAATACGAAATTATTAAAAGATTCATTTGTATGTTCGGGATGATCTTTGAATTACTTTTTACATGAAGAATCTTGATTATCCTTCATGT
>NW_012156062.1:1594753-1595019 GCF_000956105.1 Propithecus coquereli
CATACATTGGTGAAAACGATCCTTATTCCATAAATGGTGCTGGGAAAACTGGATAGCCACATGTAGAAGACTGAAATAGGATCTGCACCTTTCACCTCTCACAAAAATTAACTCATGGTGGATAACAGACTTAAACATAAGACCTGAAACTATAAGAATTCTAGAAGAGAAAAATATTCTCCCATGAGACTACTGGAATTGGTAAACACATTCAGCAAAGTCTCAGGTTATAAAATCTATGTACAGAAACCAGTAGCATTCCTACA
>NW_012156062.1:1597192-1598856 GCF_000956105.1 Propithecus coquereli
AAATTATTCTGTTGGAATAAATCTTTAGGTTATAATTTAAATTAATTGCTCTCCTGTCATTCAAAAACTACTTTTGCTGAATTCATATACTTTATGATGTCAGCAGAAATTAAATTATAGCCTTGTATTCAGTTGGAGACCATTTTTTAAAAATAATCTGACATCACAAAGTAAAATTCTTCTTTTTCAAATATAGGATAATTACAGTTCATTATGAAAATGGAACAAACTGCTGACATTCTCATTTTAGGGAAAAAAAAAACAGTATGTGAGAGCTCAGATGGCTTAATAAAATAATGAGTTTGAAAGGGGAAAGTTCCATAACCTTGTTATAAAATATCCAGTCAAATCGTAACTAATCAAGTCAAAAGAGTTTACAAATGTATAGTTTGACTGTAGTTATAAACATGCAAAAATCTTTAAACAACCTCCAAATATTAGTACACTGTCTTTGAAAATATGGAAGAAGCATTCTTCTTTTTTTCTAGACAAAGTATTTCAAGCTTAATTGATGTGTCTAAAATTATGCAAATTTAACCTAAGCACCTATCTTTCACTTAAAATTCCTTTTCCGCACATTTCGTTCAGTCATCCTGAAAGAAAGATCAGCCAGTGACGATCAGGCATGAATGAACCTACAGCTCACTCTTGGAAACGGTTGGACCTTTGTCTTCACACGTGCTCTAGTCAGTCTGAACATGGTCGATACTCACGTGTCGCTCGCATAGAGGATGCCATGTCGGCACTATGTAGAATATGAATGTGTATGTATTTTATCAGTAAGAACATTATAGACCAAAGCTTTGGAGACATAATGTTCAAAAGATGCATTTCTTTTTGGAAAACATAACACATATTTTGATTACAAATCGATGTCTATCATATTATGCCCTGTTGCGTACTTACCTGGACCAAAACTACTTCGCTTAGATGTAGATATTGCCCACAGCCCAAATATGTGCCCTTATTCTGAGTAACTCGGAAAGAGCGCTGTATTTAATGAATTTTAAGGAGATCAGATAGGATAAATATTTGTAAATCTGGACTATACTGTATTTCTATTCATATAGTTATTATGTTAGAATTTGTAATATTTTAAATTAAGCATAAATTTATTCACTATTATTATCTAATCAATATAGAAGTTTTAGAACATGCTTGAAATTTGAAATCCATTTTCAATCAGTATAGGTTTTTTCTAGGGTTGTGGTTTTCTGTTGAATTTTTATACACTCAAATATATTATTACTTTTATGTCAATGTTTAGATGCACAGATATGTTATAAATTTGGAATTTTTCTTCAAGAAGATATCTTAGTGTTGGTGGTAACCTCTTTTTGTTTTTGTTTGTTTAAATGTGTTTTTAGCATCACATTGTTTTTTGTCTATTACTTATAATAGTAAAAATCTAGAAACAATAAAATCTTCCAGAAACTGAGATATCTATAAATAGTTTAGAACACAATATTGCCTTTAAAATGGGTAAAATATAACATCATGCTGCTGGAGGAATCTTCATAATATTGAGTGAAAAGAAAAGTTTTATAAGTATGATTTTCATTATTTTGAGTTTAAAACAACTAATAGTAAATGATATGTGCTTTAGTAATAACTATATTTTTATGAACATGTGTGTGTATGTGTTAATGAAACACATATATGTA
>NW_012156062.1:1598906-1599369 GCF_000956105.1 Propithecus coquereli
AAGGAAATAGCAGAGGACATAAACAGGTAGAAAACCATACTGTGCTCGTGCGTCAGCAGAATCAACGTTGTTAAGATGTCTATACTACCCAAAGTGATCTACAGATTCAATGCAATCCCTATTAAAATACCAACATCATTTTTCACAGATCTAGAAAAAATAATTCTGTGCTTCGTATGGAACCAGAAAAACCTTGTATAGAAAAAGCAATCTTAAACAAAAAGTACATTTTTTACTGTTCTTGCAAAAGACAAGATCATCTTTTTCATTGTTTAAACTTCTGTACCTTACATAAAGTTTGGCACACAATTAGGAAAATAGAAATAACTGATAGATAATATTTATATATACATCAAAAAGAATGAATCAATGGTTTCCACTGTAACTGTTCAAAATCATCCCTTTGATTTTCCTGGCATTATTTTTCTCTCCATGGGTGAAGCACATGCCTAAATTACTTTTC
>NW_012156062.1:1599419-1601058 GCF_000956105.1 Propithecus coquereli
CAATATTGCCTTTAAAATGGGTAAAATATAACATCATGCTGCTGGAGGAATCTTCATAATATTGAGTGAAAAGAAAAGTTTTATAAGTATGATTTTCATTATTTTGAGTTTAAAACAACTAATAGTAAATGATATGTGCTTTAGTAATAACTATATTTTTATGAACATGTGTGTGTATGTGTTAATGAAACACATATATGTATATAAAGTAGGGGCATGATAAAAAAAGCTTTAGGATAATTCTTTCAGTGAAGGAAAGCAGGGAGATAACATGGGAGTGAAACACAGGTAACAAGTTATTGTCATTGTTCTAATTTTCATGATACAGGATAGGTTAATGTCTGCTTATATCATTACTACAGTAAAATTAAAGATGACCATGCTTGGATAAATTATGGTATGCAGATAGAAGCATTATAAATATTTTAATTGTGTAGATCTGAATTAAATAAATGAACTTCCAAAAAATCCAAATAACACAGAAGAAGAACTTGGGATTTCTTCAAATAAAAACATTAATTAAGACAATACACTGCTTGAGTCAGGATAAATAATTGCTGGAGAGCCTAGATATAAACAATATTCTGAGAAAGATTTATTCTTTGAGTATTGAAAAAAGTTTAAAAAACATTATATCCACAATATTGTTTTTAAAACAGCAGCTTTGGAATTTGTAAAAGATTGACAAAACAATTTACCCTAGGAGGAAAAGGTATCTTCATGAATTGCTATTCTTATGAATATAAATGTGGAAAACATTTTGATATAACTAATAAGTGCATGTTATTTGACCCATACTTTCTTTTATCCCGATAGAGATTTCATTCTTAAGCATTTATAGGCTAAAGTAGGAGTTTTGAATTGATGTCCATTCCCCTGAGATTGTTAGAGGACACTCGAAAGTGTGCCCAGGCATAAATATATACATACACATACACATATTTCCAGAACATCAGCTTTCCTGTACACTCAATCCTAACCTCTATCAGCCTGATAAAGTGCCAACGTTATTCTCTCTGTGACCCCCTCTTTGCCCCCTGCCTTTTATATCTACCCTTTACCCTTTGAAATCGATAGCTTTATCTTTGGAAAGACACACTACTCATCCACGTGGAATCTTACCATGGTTCATTGCCAAGCACCAAACTAGGTGATCACGGAAAGATTGATTTCAGAGACGTTCCCTTTAATGTTAACTCAAGGAACCAAAAATTTCCCCTATATCCATCTTGCCTTTTGAAAATAAAATGAAGCTAAAGTAATAGTGATTGGTAAAGCTATTTTTTGTTTGTTTCTGTTTTATATAAGTGAGAAGATTTAAAAAAAAACAAATATTACAAGATTCACTGGACGAAATATGCAGATACAAATTTACCTGATAACTTTCAGATCAGTGTGCATCAGTATCATTAGCTATCCATCCCAATACATCATTCATTTATTGAGTTCACCCCAGGTTATGCTATTGTATCAAACAACCGCCACGTTTCAGTTGCTTTTAGTAGCATAGGTCTCTCTGCTTCTCTCTCTCTTTCTCTCTCTCTCTCTCTCTCAACCTGTCGGCTGACTTGCTGCAGGTGCAGCTACATACCACACGCCTTCTTTAGTCCAGATCCAGAATGAAGAAACCTGTATTTGG
>NW_012156062.1:1601108-1601428 GCF_000956105.1 Propithecus coquereli
ATGCTGGTTTCATCTGGCTACTCCACTCCTTCTCCAAAGCCCACGATTCATTCAGGCCTCAAAGGGGAATCTAAGGTATGCAGCACCCACTGGGTAGCTGATTACAGGTATCAGGACGCATAATTTTGACAAGCTTGTGGTAAGCACGCATTTTTCTCCCTCTATGGAATTACTGGAGGTCAGTAATTCCATACTGTAAAAAGTATTAGAAACATATCTTGGATAATATTGTATGTTCTACTAAACGTTTCTAATTTCTACGTGGGAAATAAGGATTCATGGATGAATTTTAAGCAAATGTGATACTTACCAGTCATCAC
>NW_012156062.1:1612268-1612599 GCF_000956105.1 Propithecus coquereli
GGTGTGCATCGGGAGTATAAATTGGCAGGATGCTTTGAAAAGCTGTTTGCCGGGTTCAAAGCCGAATACATGTGTACTCAATGGCCCATTAATTCCTGTCTTAGTTATAGGGGCAAAGAAATGTATGTGCACAAAAAATATACAAGAATGTGCATAAAAACATAATTTTCAACAGGAAAATTTGCAAACAACCAGAAAATTGATTTTTAAAATTTTGTGATATAGTCATAGGTGACAATACTATACTGCAATGCAAATAAACTACTGCCATATCCAACATCATGTATGAATCTTACAAAGACAATATTGGGTGAAAATAGTAAGACAGAAA
>NW_012156062.1:1613404-1614637 GCF_000956105.1 Propithecus coquereli
TTTTGATTTTATACTATCATAAAACTGAATAAATTATAATTGCATATTTTTAATTTTGACGTTTACTGCTCTGACTTCCCTCTATAGATCTCATTTATTTCTGGGGCTTCCCTGAAAATCCTTCAAACCACAGGCAACACTTACATCCTCACCTACCCCAAATGAACCATGTGAAGTCTGCTTACTTCATCATAGGTTACTTATTCCATGCTATGCATCCCAGTGTTCTACCAATATCTATCCAACATGTAGGTGACTATTATTATTTTTTTTTTGCCAGTGTCATGGGCATGGGTACGTAATCATTCTTATTATCCATTCTCTATCTCTCGTTTTAAGTGTTTTAAGACACTTCTCAGCAGTTCCCTGGGATAGTTTTATACCAGTCTCCTCTTTTCTTGTCTAAATATGTGGTGTCTTGATTTGGTTTCTCCAGAAACACTCTGAGACAAAAATGTTAGTGTAAACTGTTTATGTTTGTAGGCGAAAATCACCAGTCGAAGAATGTGAAAGTGTTTTAAGGAAGGGAAGCATCCAACAGATGGAATATAAATTGAGACGGCCACCAGAGTGGGTGACCGGAGTTCAATCCTCATAAAATCTAACCAGTCGAAGCCCCCTGGAACAGCCTGCAATCTGGTAAAGTAACATTATTGAGTCTATAGAGGAGAGGAGGGAACTTGACAGAAACGGAGGAGAACTGCTGGAGAGGAGGGGCAGGGAAGCGTCTTTTGTAAGATTCGGGTTTCACAGAAGGATTCTGAATAGCATTGAAGAGAAACAAAGATCAGTCAGTTCAGGACTGGTTGCTGTTTTTGAAGCAGGACTAGGAGAAGCAGGAATTAAGTAGTGACTGCAGATGAGGGCAAAGCGGTGCTAGCCTGTCTTTGGTAGCAGCAAGAAGTCACTAGAAGAGGCAAAGTTTGTTTTTTTTTTTTCTCAGAGAGTTTTTATTTCCTATTTCAGTCTATTGGAGAAATTCTGAGAAATAGTACAACACACATCTCAAAATTATCTCCCCTAAGGGGCCAGTGAACTGGAGTTATAGACCAACTCCTCCGAACCATCAGACGAAGGGTGGAGGTGGGGCTAATAGTACCTGCCTGACCCCCAGCTAACCATCCCTATCTCCACATTTCAAAAGCCGTCAGGCATAAAAATGCAGATACTACCAATCTGAAGGCTGCCAGAGCACACTGAAATTGCCAGTGAAATGCTGACAGCATCTGTGGG
>NW_012156062.1:1615156-1622932 GCF_000956105.1 Propithecus coquereli
AATATTGATGTATCCTACAACTTTGCTAAATTTGTTACTTTCAATTGTTTGTGTGTGCGTGAGTTCCTTAAGATTTTCTATATACAAGATCATGTCCTCTGTGAATAGAAATAATTTATTTTTTTCATCTCCAACCTTTCCAGTAATAGGCACCAATCAAGGGAAAATATATCTGCCCTGTGACACAAACCATTCCCTCCATAAAAAACAGGATAAAGTTCTCAAGTTGCAGTTGAGGCAGAGGACATTTAATTTCATGTTCATAACTTTCTCCAACCCAGTGTTCATCAGTGTTAAGGTTCATTTTTGAATTACATAGATTTAGCTACTATCTCAAAATTTCCACTGTTTCTGAACTTGAGTGGGGAGGATTTTTTTTTTTTTTTAGATCCACTCAAACCTCTATGTTGCACATGAGTGATTCTTATAAGTGGATTTGCAACCCAATTTGGGGGCTTTGGTGTCTTGCTAACAGGTTTGGAATGGATATAGCTCCTTTCTATGGTATTGGCTTATTGTAAGCAGAAACAGCTAGTTGCTTTCCAATGTTCATTCTCCCCATCTTCATTTGTACAAGAACACCAATATTCCACTGAACACATTGCTACTTAAAAGAAAGATATATCTTGTTGCCCAGAATTAAATCTCCTTGTGATGAAAATAGGTATGAGATTAAATCCCAGCCAATACATTATAAGTAATAAATGTGTGTGACACCGTCAGGAATGCACCTTTTAAGACGGTAAGAAGGAGCCCTCCTTCTCTTCCTCCTTCCTATTGCCTGACGATTTACATAACAGCAGGAGCTCCACCAGACATGGCTAAGGCCCATGTCAAACATGGACTCGTATTTTCTTTCATAAGAAAATAAACCCTTTCTTTCAGGTTTAAGACACTCTAGTTAAATATCTGTTAGTGGTAACTGAGTGCATTCCATAATTTGTATTCTTGTAAATGACTTATGATTAATCGCCTTTTTTTTAGCAGTAATTCATAGAATTTTTTAGATTTATGATAAAAATTCAGTTGATTTTGGCCCAAACAAAGCTGCAATAGGGAATAAAGTATATAAAATATAAGATAAAATACATTATCTGACAAAATTTTCTCCTTACTCACTGTTCATTTAATTTTCAAACTTTCCTCCAGGTTTCAATCAAGTATTACCTAATCCATCATCTTTTTTCCCCCCATGTAATAGATCCAATTCCTATATTTTTTTCTGAATATCAATAGCAAATTTTTTCATTTGTGTCAATTATATGCTGCACATTTACCTCCTATTCTTAAATTGTAAGAACCTTAAAGATGCAGATTTTTTTTCTTTTTTTTTTTTAATTTCAGAATATTGTGGAGGTACAAACGCTTTGATCACATAAATTGCTTTTGCACCACCCGAGTCAAAGCTACAGGCCCGCCCATACCTCAGACAGTGTGCACCGCACCCTTTAGGTGTGAATTTACCCATCCCCTCCTCACCACCCCCATCTGCCCTATCCCGAATGAATGTTACCTCCATATGTACATATGGAAGTAAGTGTTGATCGATTAGTACCAATCTGTTGGTGAGCGCATGTGGTGTTTGTTTTTCCATTCTTGTGACACTTCACTTACAAAAATGGGCTCCAGCTCCATCCAGGATAATACAAGAGGTATTATTTCCCCATTTTTTATGGCTGAGTAGTACTCCATGGTATACATATACCACATTTTATTAATCCACTAATGTATTGATGGATACTTGGGTTCTTCAATATCTTTGCAATTATGAATTGTGCTGCTATAAACATTCAAGTACAGATGTCTTTTTTATAGAATGTCTTTTTTTTTTCCTTTGGGTAAATACCCAATAGTGGGATTGCTGGATCAAATGGTAGTTCTACTTATAGTTCTTTCAGGTATCTCCATACAACTTTCCACAGAGGTTGCACTAGTTTGCAGTCCCACCAGCAATGTATGAGTGTTCCTATCTCTCTGCATCCATGCCAACATCTGTTGTTTTGGGACTTTTTGATAAAAGCCATTTCCACTGGAGTTAAGTGATATCTCATTGTGATTTTGATGTGCATTTCCCTGATGAGTAGAGATGTGCATTTTTTCATATGTTTGTTGGTCATTAGTCTGTATTCTTTTGAAAAGTTTCTGTTCAATAAATGGTGCTGGGAAAATTGGATAGCCACATGTAGAAGACTGAAACAGGATTTACACTTCTCATCTCTCACAAAATTTAACTCAGGATGGATACCAGCCTTAAACCTAAGGCATGAAACCATAAGAATTCTAGAAGAGAATATTGGAAAAACTCTTATACACATCAGCCTAAGCAAAGAATTTATGAAGAAGACCCCAAAATAAATCCCAGCAACAACAAAAATAAATAAATGATCAAGTTTAATTTGACCCAGTCAAATTAAAAAACTTCTGCACAGCCAAGGAAACTATCATTAGAGCAAATAAACAACCTACAGAACCGGAGAAAACATTTGCATGCTACACATCCAACTAGAACTAGAATCTATAAAGAACTCAGGCAAATCAACAAGAAAAAAATCAAACATCCCCATTAAAAAGTGGGGAAAGGACATAAACAGAAACCGTTTATCATTTTTAAGTATTCATACAGTCCTATGCAAAAAGTTTTCCATTAAAAAAGATTAAAACGGGAGTATGTATATTTAAATTTTATTGCTTAGACATGATAAGTCATTTTAAAAGTCAAAAAATCAGTATAGTCCAACTATTTCTATGTTGAATTACTCTTAAGGGAATTTTTAAATTGAGACTTAAAGAAGACACAATCATAAACATACATCCTCATAAACACACAGGAATTTATTAAGAACGATCGAATCTCTATTTGTCTAAAGAATTAATTAACTCTATTTATGCATGACAGCACTAAAAAAAATCTGCAATGCATGTGATGTTGGGTTATTCAGTGAGGGATTATTCTGGTTATTCAGTAAGGGAATGTCTAAGATGTTTTAACCAGGGCAGTAATGAAAGCTTTTGTGCTCTTGACCGAGTTCACTTCTGCCCTTCATTGCTTTTGTTCTATACTATTTTCCAGTTTTGAAACCCTTAGTGATGTGCTTTATACCTTTGCTCTTTGATTCCTACAAAAATGTAAGGACGCTCTTTCCCAGCTGATGGATTCAGAAGCCCGTGCTTTCGACACGTGATGCCAGACGCCGTGGGTGGCCGCGCGTCGCCGCCGTCTCCGTGTTGCTAAATCGAACCCTTCAAGTCTGTGTTCTCGTTCACCCTTTACTAAGGTAGCTACGTTTTTTTTCCTATGGGGTCACTTTTCTCTTTATGATATGTAAAGGTTTAACGCCTTTCTTTATAAAATGGGGAATAAACATTTTGTCAGTCTGTCAAAAAGAGATTTTGTCGCGCCAAGAACTCCCCGCGTCGCACCGCTGCGGGTCTCAGAGCGAGCAGCTCGGAGCCGTGCGTGGCTGCGCGGGTTTCAGCGCCTGCATCGTCTCGGTCCAAGGCCTGATGGCTGCGGTGTCAACGGGAAGGATGATAACGGCAATTAAAATGATTTCTAAAAGTATATCAAAGACTTTTTGTGTAGTATGAAAATGAGTCCAGTTAGCTAGTTGTTATTCATTGTTATTATCTACTTTAATAACAAGCGTAACGTAGTTCTGATTTACTTTCAGCAATTTGACTTACTAATTTTAATGGAGTAATGGATGTGGAAAAATTTCAATAATTGTTAAACCTTGACAACACTTTCTCATCATAATAAATCTTATTTGATAGTAAAACTATAGCAAATAATCTATGACCCCATCATTACACTGATAAACGCTATATTAAGTAATGTATGACTATGATAAAAATTAAATTATTATATTTTATAACTTCTTTTATATTTCAATGAGTATATATTTTTACTGTTGATTTTCAAAACCTAAAAACAGTCAGTAGCTTTCTGCATAGCTATATGAATATAAAAATAATAGTCTAGGAAGAAAAACTTCACAACTTAGGCAAGTAGCTCATATATTAAAAAGCATAATCACATAAGTTCCTGGGCACTGGAAATCTAGTTGGCTTCAATAAAATAATAGTATGTGGAATATATTTTAATTTTCTCAACATAAATTGCCTTATTCAAGACAGATGTGATCTGCTTAAATCAAACTTATTCATTCTTTTTAAATGTAATATCATTTAGCAAGAAACAAACAAATAAACAGGATTAATATCTAAGTTCCAATTTATGAGTATCAATATCTTCACACAAAGTAAAATTTTAAAACCTTATTAAATCTTCATATAATATCAACATAAATAGAGAAAATCGCTGATGTTACATTGCATAACTGAAATCAAACCTCGCGATAATTACGTAATAAGTGGACTCCCCGCTCCTACTTCTTGAAAAGCTGCTGCGTGGCTTTGTTCTAGAGCCGCCAGTCCTCTTGGATCTCAAGGACAGGTGAGAGTACCCAAAAGTGTGAAAAGTCTCTGAGGGGATTAGCGATTTCCTGAACATATTAATCAGGATAATTACTAAATTTGCTTTTTGCGCATACCCACAAATCACACCTAAGCACAGTGCCTCTAACGGGGTATAATTTATTTCTCACTGATGCAGCAGATCAACGTGGACAGGCAGTCTTAGTTACATAAAGGTCCAGGGACACAGGCTAGCAGAGCTGCTCCGACTTAACGTACGTAGCAACTACGATTGCTGTGATCATAACCAGAAGGATCCAGGTGGAAAGAAAGAGTATGACCAGTGCAAATATTTTTCAAAACAGAATCCAGAAGCTGCTGAACTCACTTCTGCTTGTGTCCACATGGTATTCAAATAGTGACACAGACACCCCTGAGTGGAACAGAGGCTGTGGAGTCGTCTTTAGCCGACAGCTGCGTGCAAGGAAGACCCAGCAGAGACTTAGAATAGGGACTTGGGGGAAAGGAAGTCAGCCATGGCGAGCAAGTATCGTTTCCCCAGAGTAATGAGAAACTCAGGCCATGAGAAAGATATCTTTTCCTATGTGATCTATTGTGCTTAATTAATTAAGGTTATTTGGTATCTAAAAACTGATAATAGTGATGATGAAGCCTTAAGATCAAATTTATTTTGTAAAAACAGTTCTTCAATTGTTACTCCAGAGATGTTAATTAATATAGCAACCGACAGTACATAGTGGTTAGGAGCACGAACCCAAGAGCCAGACTGCCAAGGGTCACAGCCGACCAAGGAAGTAGCAGGATGACAGTGGGAGTAATGTCCTCTCTGTGTCTCCGTGTCTTCACCTATAAAATAGTGATACTAATAATGTGTATCTCATGGAATTATGAGAATTAATAAGTTAATACTTGTTATTTAAAATCTTATCTGGCACGTAATAGGCATTAAATAGTTTTTCCTATTCTTATTCTTTCCTTTTTTCTTACTCTTCAAAAAATTGGGGAAGATGGCTTTACTACTGACTTAAATGAAGAGAGTACATTTTTGGATTTATCCTACTGGCTGTGGTATGTTTGTGATCTTCACTCACAAACACAACTCCTTTTCTATTTTGCTTTAAACTCAAAGCCATGCAATTTTAAGATAAGGCGTTAGGATCAGGTGTATGCATTTCACTGAGAGACTATCGCCACAAAACGTGCACAGAGAGTTGACTCCATGACAATCATTTCGTTAGAACTGCATTCTTTCCAACTGAAATCCACAGCCGCAAAGTAACATCCCTGTTTTTATCTTTAAACTATCAATATATGGTATCTTATTCCCATTATTTAAAATATAAACAGAAGGCTTGCTTCACATAACAATTTAAAAATTGAAAACAGTTCTTGAAATATAACAGAAAAGTAAAAGAAGTCAGACAAAAAATATTGTTCAATTCCATTTATCCAAAATTTTAGAAAATGCAAATCGATCTAAGTGTTGCAATGCAGATCAGTGGTTGCCTGGGGATGGATAAGCGTATGTGGAGAGAGGCAAAAGGCAGGGGAGAGGAATATGTTTATCTTGATTGTAGTGATGGTTTCACAGTGGCCCGGCTGTGTCAGACTTAAATCACGTGCCTTAAACATGTTCAAGTTTTCATATGTCATTTATACATCAACTCTAACAAAAGGTTAAAAATAGGAGAACAAATCATCTACAAACACTCTCTTCCTCTTCCCTTTCAGTAATGCAAACATACGTAACAGTTTGATTGCGTACCTCTATGCATCTTTAAGTCAAAATGATAACTTATTGTTTATCCCAATGTAATTTTTTACACAATAATATTTTGTATACAAATTTAAAAACCAATTCCTATAGATACATCTAATTCCTTTTTAACAGTTTCCCAATATCCCATAATGTATATTAATTTTCTGTTCCATCCCATAGAACATGTACGACTACATGGCTATATAGCAACTTTTAATTTCCGATAATTCCAGTGTCCCCTTCCTGCAGTACACATGGTTTTAAGAGGGTTGACTAACACCCATTGTGCCTGAAATCAAATCTGTACTCTATCTCATCTAATTATATGATCTTGGTGCAATTACAAAATCTCCTCTAGACACAGTTCTCTCCTTTTAGAAATGAAATTAATAGCACCTAACTAATGGGGCTGTTGTGAGGATTAAGTGAATTGTTATAGGTAAAGCGGTAAGATTATTATCTGGCATATACTGTTATATTAATATTTGCTAATTATTATTATTTTCTTATTTTTCACGGTTTTCAAAATGCATTAAAATTTTTGAGTTACGTTTTCATGCGCTCTCCCATCTAAGAAAAATTTCTGTTGATAATCTGATTTAAATTGCAACAGGTATACATTGATTACATGAAAAATGACATTTTTAATGGTATAGTTTTTCAACCGGTAATGTATAGCTGATGTTTTCGGACTTATTTATATCCTTCCTCAAATTTTGGGTTTTGTTAAGAATCTTATGCTCTTATGTTTTACTTATTCATCAAGTTTATATGTATAATTTTAATTTATAATAGCACTGTTCCATTTCCATTTCTATTAATTCCAAGTATAAGAAATAAAATTTCATCAAAACGCATAATAAATGTTCTTAATGTTTTAAAATATTTTACTTGACCTTTACCATTTTTTAACAAATGTAATTTTGTTCCATGTTGCAATATTTATATATGTTATTTAGTTTTCTGTCCTTAAGGAATTGTCTAGGATATTTGAAACAAGGTTCTATAATTATGGTGGTTTTCTTTTATTTCTGTCTTACTAGTGAATTTATTTTACTGACTTCAGATGGTAATGAATTAAAACATAATAGATGACAAGGATGCATTTCTGTTTAAGTGATGAAAAATTAGAGAATTCATGAAAAGTCTACTGACATGTACGTTAGGCAGGGTGGAGAAACTACTTCTTTTCAGGAGCATACACATGAAATCAGGGAAAATCGATCATTCCTTTGCCACGCTGAATATTCTCTGATCATGCCTACCTGTCAAATCAGTATTAGACGCCTGTTCCAAGGATGAATTGCAGGAATCTGCCAAGGAGAGCCACTTTTGTGTAGTACTGAGGCACTATCATGTCAGCTATTAGGACTTGTTAAGTTGCGTAGAAAATGATGGTAATTTCCCCAGGCTCTGTCTCTGGAGCAAACCTTTCTTAAGCCTGTGAGCATTTGGTTCCAACTTAGAATATGCTTATAATTCATAGAAAGAATACAGTGGGCAATTAAAAGGGACAAAGAACTATGCACCTAAGCTTAGTCCAATTTATTCAGGCAAATAATCATATAGATTTTATATTT
>NW_012156062.1:1623897-1626276 GCF_000956105.1 Propithecus coquereli
TATATATATATTAGGGATTTAAAGATAAAGAAATAAGTATTCATTCTGTCTTTTATCTGCAAACTACATGACAGGGTGAGGTGACCAAACTCCATTCGATGAGAAAAGTCCTTTTTTTCTGTCTTGCTTTTAATAAAAGATTGCTGGCTAATAAGCAAAGAAAGAATGAAGGAGTTAGAAAAATTACATTTTTAAAATCCCTAATAGAAGACTGAGTCAGTCAAAGTTCATCAACCGAACCATTTCGTTTGTGAAAGATTAATAAAGCACTGCTGCGTGCGTGGGGCTGCACTATTTCTGCAGACACAATGCCTGCTGCTTTCAAGTCAGGAAATGCCACTTTCTGAAGGCAGATCAGGCCGTCGCCACTTTAATTCGAAGGCTCAAGGGGAGGAAGGGGAGTTATGTGCTTCATGAGGCGACATAACATGGAGCACATAGAATTAGCAATCGAGTACTCTTTCCAAAAATGTTTAACTTGAATGCAATCAAGTCATTATTTCCACTCCCAGTTTGTGTGAAACGTAGAAGAAAGGTTAGATGGCACCGCGAGAAGCCATTAGACAAATCCAAAGCTAGCCCAGTGACTTTGGTCAATATCATGGGGAAAAAAGAAGAGGAAGTGAGTGGTACGATTCTTAAAGAACAAAAAAGACACAACCTATTGTGAAGACTGGATCTTATTTGAATCTTTGAACAAAACAATTATAAAATACCTTTTGAAACAACTGGATTGAATATGGTGTAGAAATTTGACATTAAGAAATTATCAGTTGTGTTTGGTGTGTTCATAATACTTGGTTTTGTAGTGAAATGCCCTCATTTTTCTAAGAATACAGAATTATTTAAGGGATGAAATACATCTGTAAATTATTTTAAAATATTTAATGTAAATGTATTAGAAGCATATGTGGCACAATGTTCTGTTTTCAGGAATCTTTGAAAATATTCTTAATAAACTTTTGGAAAATCCCCCCAAAACTGTATTTTAATGAATAACATCACAATATATACCAATTTTCATAAACTTTAAAGTTTAGGGAAAATTAAATATCGATAAAGGAAGATAATTATCAGCACATCTCAGACACATAAGGGTTTAGTTCCAAACCACTACAACAAAGCAATAAAGAGAGTCACATGATTTTTTAAGCTTCCCAGTGCAAATAAAAGTTATGTTTACACTATAATGTAGTCTATTAAATGGGCAATAGCATGTCTAAAACAACAATGTAAATACCTTAATAAAATACTTTATTTATAAAAATGCTGAGGATGATTTGAGCTTTGAGTGAGTCAAAATCGTTTTGCTGATGGAGGGTCTTGCATCAATGCTGATGGATGCCCAATGGCATCTACAATGGTGAATTCGTTCCAGAAGATTTTCAATTTTCTTTGCCCAGATCCATCAGAGTTGCTGTCCCCAACCACTGGCCCACGGGCCTATTAGGGAGCAGTCAGTGGCCTGTTAGGAACCACGGCTGTGCACCCCTGCTCCCCGCCTAGTGGAAAAGTTGTCTCCATGAAACGTAGGAAGGGGAGGGGCACAAAGCAGGAGGTAAGTGGAGGGTGAGCAGGCAAAGAAGCATCATCTGTATTTACAACTGCTCCCCTACCCATTGTGGGCATCACCGCATCACTGCCTGAGCTCTTCCACCAGCCCCACTCCACCCCCCCACTCCCCCACACCCATCTTCCACAAAACCAGTCCCTGCTGCCAAAAACGGTGGGGACCACTGCATCAGAGGAATCACTATCTATGGCAACTATAGCCTTATAAAATGTATTTCTTAAATGATTAGAGTTTAAAGTCGGAATTACTCCTTGATCCAGGGCTGTAGAATAGATGTTGTATTAGCAGGCATTAATGTCCTTGTAAATCTCCATCCGAGCTCTTGGGTAACCAGGTGCATTGCCAATGAGCAATGATACCTTGAAAGGAAATCTTTTTTCCTGAGTAGCAGTTCTCAACAGTGGGCTTAGTATATTCATTAAACCATGCTGTAAACAGATGTGCTGTCATCCAGGCTTTGTTGTTGTATTTATAGAGCACAGGCAGAATAAATTTAGCATAATTCTTAGGGGCCCAAGAATTTACAGAATGGTAAATGAGCATGGACTTCAACTTAAAGTCACCAGCTCCTAACAAGAGTCAGCCTGTCCTTTGAAGCTTTGAAGCCAGGCATCGACTTCTCCTTTCTAACTATGAAAGTCCTAGATGGCATCTTCTTCCAATAACAGGCTGTTTTATGTACTTTGAAAATCTGTTGTTCAGTGTCGCCACCTTTATTGGTTATCTTAGCTACATTGTCTGGATAGCCTGCTGCAGGTTCTGCATCAGCACTTGCTGCTTTGCTTTGAGCTTTTATGTCTCAGAGA